>NC_079512.1:15293509-15368934 GCF_000801105.2 Raphanus sativus | reverse complement strand
TGCTGACCTTCCAGAACTCTATCATCATGGCATCAAACTTATTCCCTGGGTGGGTGGCGGTGGTTTGGTAAGCTGAGTTGCCGTAGTTCCTTGTGTTGGTGAAGGGTTTTTGATACTGTGAACTCTGGTTGTAGTTACTCTTCTGACCACTGCCAAAAAAGTTTATGTTTCCACTCTGGTTTCCATATTCTGAAATCCAGTACCTCCAATGTAGTTCACATCTTCCTCTGTATCATCCTCTCTAGCCTCTCCTTCTTCAGCTGAGCAGACTGGCTGCCCCAGAAATGCATGTAAAGCATCTATCTTGGCTCTGCTGACTTCATTCATCTGGTCTTCTCCGATGGCTGCAACCGATTTCTTCTTGTTAGAGTCAGTGTTCTTGGTGCTGCTGCGTGGCTGTGTAGGTTCTCAATAAGTCTCACAGCCTCTATTGGATTCCTAGTGTTGAAGTTCCCCTCCTAGCAGTATCAAGAGCCATCTGATAGCTTAAGGCGATACCTCTGTAGAAAGTGCTTAACAGCTGCACTTCATTGAATCCATGGTGTGGACAGTCTCGCTGGAAGAACTTGAATCTGATCCACGCGTCTTTAAAAGTCTCACTAGGCTTTTGCACGAAAGTGGCGATTTTGCTCTTAAGTCTCAGCGCGTGCCTCATCAAAGAAATTACGCAGGAAGGCGTTTTTGATGTCGGCCCAGGATGTCAGTGATCCGTAGGTAGCTGCTTGAGCCAGTGCGAAGCTTCTCCAATAAGTGAGTATTTGAAGAGCTGCAGAGTAGGTAGTCCTCGAGACTCCATCCATACGAATAGTAGCGATAAGATCCTCGAACCTCTCTAGATGGTTCATAGGATGCTCGTGTGATTGCCCAGAATAAGGTATCTGAGACACGAGAGAGTAGTACTGAGGCTTGAGCTCGAATTTCGGCTTCTGAATCTCTGGAAGTCGAATAGTGATCTATTGTGTAGTACTCGTCTGGACGGTTATAGTCTGCCAACGATCGTGTTTGAGCTTCTCCTGTAGCCTCAGCTTCAGGTCAGGGATTATGTTTTCCCTGTGCATCTAGCTTCTGACCTGTTGCATTACGCAGATGACCATCTTGGTTATACAGGTTTTCCATTCTCGCCCTGCGTGAGAATTACAATCGCGACCATGCTTCGCGGAGTAGTGTCGATCGATATACGGTTAGAAGTATCGAACGATGCGGATCGGCGAACGGTATCGGTCGACGGTGTTGTCTGAGTGTCGGTCGACTGTTGAACGTGAGTATCAGTCGACGGTGTACGTTTCTGTCGATCGATGCGGAGCGAAGGTCTTTGCGGATTGAGAACGTTCCAAGTGTGCAGGATCCTCTGAGAAAAAAGTTGATTTCCTTGTTGCTTCTGGTACTGCTGGGCATGTACCTGAAAAGACAAGAAAATTTAAATAAGAAAGGGTAAAAGAAAACCTAAGATTAATAAGATTAAATCTAATGGCGATCAAAGCTCTTCCGGCAACGGCGCCAAATTTGATAGTGCTCAAATTACCCAGTAGAGCTTACTCTCTCAAATAAGAGGTACAGCTGTAGTACTTAGGGATCGAATCACGAGGAACTAGGGAACCAATGAAATAAAATCTACTAATCAATCCTAGCAAGGTTGGTTTATCTGATAGAAATGAAAATAACAATTCCTAAAATGAGCAAGGTAGTTGCTCTAACTAACAATATGATGGGTTGTTTAAATGTGATAAAGAGTGCTAGACATAGGGTTTCTATTCAGGAATGGGATTATAATCTCTATAAATGCTTAACAAGTTGCTTGCATGATACTATAGATCTCAGCCGCTTAACATATGTGATGAATCACTGGTTAAATATCTAGATCTCTGGCCACACCTTTCGCATGATGACACAGAAAAAGAGTCGGTCGATATCCTTTGAGATATCGAGCGATACACCTTTCGCGGCGCCGATCGATTCACCTGTCGAGATATCGATCGACGGCTTCTAGATCTGCCTAGGCGCGAACCGAATATGACCACAAGGTCTCAAGGAGGAACTGTCGTTCTTCTCAACGGGAAACAGACATCGCTCAAATGGATAATTCAAGATAATCTAAGATCCTAGTGATTCTATGTTCTAGTTAGCTAATCTAAACAAGCATAGGGTACAATCCATTTGATGAGTATCACAACTTAGCAATTATAGTTTGGGGCTAATCCCACAAACCTATTTAACCCTAGATCTAACAAGTAGATAGAAGAATTGCATAGATAAGAATAAAGTAGAAATACAAAAGGAGATGAGAAATCTCTCCAATCTCTCTCAAACAAATAAAACTCTAGTCTCTCTCTCACACTCTCTGCTTTGAGGGTTGTTAAAAGCTTCAAGCTTCAAGGTTTCAAAACTTGCCGTCAAAAACACTTAGCATGAGTATTAAGCATTTTCATTAGGTTAAAAACTCGTCAGGGGCAATCTTGTAATTTGGTGAAGTCTTGGTGAAGTAGTCGGCAAAACCATTTCGTCCTCTATATCGATCGACAACACTAAATGTGTATCGATCCATTATAGTCTTCTAGTACGCGGATCTTCTCAGCTACATCGATCGACAACTCGAGATGAGTATCAATCGATTATAATCGCAATGTTGACTTCCGACTTAGTCTTGAATGGTCAATTCGTGTGTATCATCTCTTGCACTCCAAAATGCTCCAAAAACATCACTTTCTCACAAAATGCTCCTGAACCTGAAAACATACCTAACAGGCTAGAAAACAGATTAAATATATAATAAAATACTAGTATACCATAGTCAAAAACGGGTAAAATCCATGGTATATCATATGTGAGAAGTGCGTGTCGATCGATACGTTTCTCGTCTTTGTGTCGATCGATGAGTGGCTCGTCTCGTCGGTTGATATCTTCGTAGGTGTGGGTGGGTGGGTATGGATGAGAATCCGTGAATTCAGCATGTGTCAATATCCTAACCGCATTGCAATCTGCAGTCGTATCCGGAAATTGCATTGTTGATGTCGATCGATGTGAACTAGTTGGTGTCGATCAACACCATTGTGATCCACCGAAACTTAGTGAACTTTCCACTTCAAAGTCTCCTTCTTGTAGCTTCTCCTGTTTCACCACTTGCCAGAAATCATCATCTATAATGGCATTCACGTGGTGTTTCCTATTTCCTTCCCCTACTTCCTTAGAAGTTCCAATCCTCCTGATAGAGTCTTCAGTCTGGGCAATTTGTGTCTCAAGTTTCTTAACTTGTGTGCAAATGGTGTCTATCCTCGTGGTTAGATTATTGAAGACAGAATCAATCTTCCCATTGAAGTCTACTGTAAGCTTATGCTGACCTTCCAGAACTCTATCAATCATGGCATCAAACTTATTCTCCTGGGTGGGTGGCGGTGAGTTTTGGTAAGCTGAGTTGCCGTAGTTCCTTGTGTTGGTGAAGGGTTTTTGATACTGTGAACTCTGGTTGTAGTTACTCTTCTGACCACTGCCAAAAAAGTTTATGTTTCCACTCTGGTTTCCATATTTCTGAAATCCAGTACCTCCAATGTAGTTCACATCTTCCTCTGTATCATCTTCTCTAGCCTCTCCTTCTTCAGCTGAGCAGATTGGCTGCCCAGAAATGCATGTAAAGCATCTATCTTGGCTCTGACTTCATTCATCTGGTCTTCTCCGATGGCTGCAACCGATTTCTTCTTGTCAGAGTCAGTGTTCTTGGTGCTGCTGCTGTTGGCTAGGTTCTCAATAAGTCTCACAGCCTCTGTTAGATTCCTAGTGTTTAAGTTCCCCTCGTTAGCAGTATCAAGAGCCATCTAATACCTCAAGCGATACCTCTGTAGAAAGTGCTTAGCAGCTGCACTTCATTGAATCCATAGTGTGGACAGTCTCGCTGGAAGAACTTAAATCTGATCCACGCGTCTTTAAAAGTCTCACTATGCTTTTGCGCGAAAGTGACGATTTTGCTCCTTAAGTCTTCAGCGCGTGCCTCATCAAAGAAATTACGCAGGAATGTGTTTTTTATGTCGGCCCATGATCTTAGTGATCCTGTAGGAGCTGCTTGAGCCAGTGTGAAGCTTCTCCAATCACTGAGTATTTGAAGAGCTTGCAGAGTAGGTAGTCCTCAGGGACTCCATCCATACGAATAGCAGCGATAAGATCCTCGAACCTCTCCAGATGGTCCATAGGATGCTCGTGTGATAGCCCAGAATAATGTATCTGAGACACGAGAGAGTAGTACTGAGGCTTGAGCTCGAAGTTCGGCTTCTGAATCTCTGGAAGTCGAATAGCTGATCTGTTGGAGTAGTACTCGTCTGGACGGTTATAATCTGCCAACGATCGCGTTTGAGCTTCTCCTGTAGCCTCAGCTTCAAGCTCAGGGATTATGTTTCCCTGTGCATCTAGCTTCTGACATGTTGCATTACGCAGATGATCATCTTGGTCATACAGGTTTCCATTCTCGCCCTGCGTGAGGATAACAATCGCGACCATGCTTTGCGGAGTAGTGTCGATCGATGTACGGTGCGTAGCATCGAACGATGTGGATCGGCGAACGGTATCGGTTGACGGTGCTGTCTGAGTGTCAGTCGACGGTTGAACGTTAGTATCAGTCGACGGTACTGCGGTTCTGTCGATCGATGCGGAGCGTAGGTCTTTGCGGATTGAGCGTTCCAAGTGTGCATGATTCTCTGAGAATAATAGTTGATTTCCCCTGTTGCTTCTGGTACTGCTGGGCATGTACCTGAAACGACAAGAAAAATTTTAATCAGAAAGGGGGTAAAAAGAAAAACCTAAGATTAATAAGATTAAATCTAATGGCGATCAAAGCTCCCCGGCAACGGCGCCTAATTTGATAGTGCTCAAATTACTCAGTAGAGCTTACTCTCTCAAATAAGAAGTACATCTGTAGTACTTAGAGATCGAATCACGAGGAGCTAGGGAAACAATTAATTAAAATCTACTAATCAATCATAGGCAAAGGTTGGTTTATATGATAGAAATAAAAGTAACAATTCCTAAAATGAGCAAGGTAGTTGCTCTAACTAACAATATGATGGGTTGTTTAAATGTGATAAAGAGTGCTAGACATAGTGCTTTTATTCAGGAATGGAGATTATAATTTCTATAAATGCTTTAACAAGTTGCTTGCATGATACTATAGATCTCAGCCGCTTAACTCAAGTGAAGTATCACTGGTTAAATAATCTAGATCTCTGGCCTCAACTGTCGTAATGTTGGCGCAGAAAAAGAGTCGATCGATATCCTTTTGAGATATCGAGCGATACATCTTTCGGAGCGCCGATCGATTCACCTGTCGGGATATCGATCGACGGCTTCTAGATATGCCTAGGCGCGAGCCGATAATGAACACTAGGTCTCAAGGAGGAGCTGTCGCTCTTCTCAACGGGAGACAAGCTAGTTCAAATGGATAATTCAAGATAATCAAAAATCCTAGTGATCTATGTTCTAGTTAGCTAATCTAAAACAAGCATAGGGTGCAATCCATTTGGTGAGTACCACAACTAAGCAATTATAGTTTGGGGCTAATCCCACAAACCTATTTAAACCCTAGATCTAACAAGTAGATTACTTAGACATAGCTAAGCAATTCATGACAATGGATAGATGAAAGAATTGCATAGATAGAAATAAGTAGAAATACAAAAGGAGATGAGAAATCTCTCCAATCTCTCAAAACAATAAAACTCTAGTCTCTCTCTCACACTTTCTGCTTTTTTCTTGAAGGTTGTTTAAAGCTTGCCGTCAAAAAACACTTAGCAGGAATATTTAAGCATTTTCATTAGGTTAAAAACTCGTCAGGGGCAATCTCGTAATTTGGTGAAGTCTTGGTGAAGTAATCGGCTAAACCATTTCGTCCTGATATCGATCGACAACACAAGATGTGTATCGATCGATTATAATCTTCTAGTACGCGGATCTTTTCAGCTACATCGATCGACAACTCTGGATGAGTATCGATCGATTATAATCGCAATGTTGACTTCCGACTTGGTCTTGGATGGTCAACTCGGGTATATCATCTCTTGCACTCCAAAATGCTCCAAAAACATCAATTTCTCACAAAATGCTCCTAAACCTGAAAACATACCTAACAGGCTAGAAAATAGATTAAATATATAATAAAATACTAGTATACCATGGTTAAAAACGGGTAAAATCCATGGTATATCAACGGGTCACTATTTTTACAGCACGTAAACTATTTGATTGTTATGTTTATAAAAAATTAAAAATAAAAATAAGTATTCCCGCAAATGCTCGGATCAAGCTCTAGTAATTGTTTTGTAATAGAAGCTAATTTGAAACAAATTATAATAAAAAGATGTATTAGAAGTTTAGTGAAGAATGGAACTAGAGGTGCTCCGCACTTTAGAAACCCGTTCACATATATGAGCATCAGGGAGCGTCAAATCTACAACCAGAATAACACAGTATTTGTTTTCCATTCATTAACATTGTTCAGTCTCAAAACTCAAAAGCCCAAAGGGTCCCTATAACAACAACCATCTTTCTGATATACCATGGATTTTATCCGTTTTTAACCATGGTATACTAGTATTTTATTACATATTTAATCTGTTTTCTAGCATGTTAGATATGTTTTCAGATTCAGGAGCATTTCGTGAGAAAGTGATGTTTTTGGAGCATTTTGGAGTACAAGAGATGATATACCCGAGTTGACCATTCAAGACCAAGTCGGAAGTCAACATTGCGATTATAATCGATCGATACTCATCCAGAGTTGTCGATCGATGTATCTGAGAAGATCCGTGTACTAGAAATTATAATCGATTGATACACATCAGTGTTGTCGATCGATATCGAGGACGAAATGGTTTAGCCGACTACTTCACCAAGACTTCACCAAATTATGAGATTGCCCCCGACGAATTTTTAACCTAATGGAAATGCTTAAATATTCCTGCTAAGTGTTTTTACGGTAACCTTCGAAAGAAGCAAGCTCAAGAGAAAAGCAGAGAGTGTGAGAGAGAAACTAGAGTTTTATATTGTTTTGAGAGATTGGAGAGATTTCTCATCTCCTTTTGTATTTCTACTTATTTCTATCTATGCAATTCTTTCATCTATCCATTGTCATGAATTGCTTAGCTATGTCTGAGTAGTCTACTTGTTAGATCTAGGGTTTAAATAGGTTTGTGGGATTAGCCCCAAATTATAATTGCTAAGTTGTGGTATTCATCAAATGGATTGCACCCTATGCTTGTTCTAGATTAGATAACTAGAATATAGATCACTAGGATCTTTGATTATCTTGAATTATCCATTTGAGCTAGCTTGTTTCCCGTTGAGAAGAGCGACATCTCCTCCTTGAGACCTAGTGTTCATTATCGACTCGCGCCTAGGCATATCTAGAAGCCGTCGATCGATATCCCGACAGGTGAATCGATCGGCGCTGTGAAAGGTGTATCGATCGATATCTCAAAAGGATATCGATCGACTGTTTTTCTGCGCCAACATTACGACAGTTGAGGCCAGAGATCTAGATTATTTAACCAGTGATACTTCACTTGAGTTAAGCGGCTGAGATATATAGTATCATGCAAGCAACTTGTTAAAGCATTTATAAAAATTATAATCTCCATTCCTGAATAAAAGCCCTATGTCTAGCACTCTTTATCACATTTAAACCACCCATCATATTGTTAGTTAGAGCAACTACCTTGCTCACTTTAGGAATTGTTACTTTTATTTCCATCATATAAACCAACTTCATCTAGGATTGATTAGTAGATTTTATTTAATTGGTTCCCTAGGTCCTCGTGATTCGATCCCTAAGTACTACAGCTGTACCTCTTATTTGAGAGAGTAAGTTCTACTGGGTAATTTGAGCACTATCAATTTGGCGCCGTTGCCGGGGAGCTTTGATCGCCATTAGATTTAATCTTATTAATCTTAGGTTTTTCTTTTTACCCCCTTTCTGATTAAAATTTTTCTTGTCTTTTCAAGTACATGCCCAGCAATACCAGAAGCAACAAGGGAAATTAACTATTATTCTCAGAGGATCCTGCACACTTGGAACGCTCAATCCGCAAAAACCTACGCTCCACATCGATCGACAGAACCGCAGTACCATCGACTGATACTCACGTTCAACCGTCGACCGACACTCAGACAGCACCGTCGACCGATACCGTTCGCCGATCCACATCGTTCGATACTACTCACCGTACATCGATCGACACTACTCCGTGAAGCATGGTCGCGATTGTTATCCTCACGCAGGGAGAGAATGGAAACCTGTATGACCAAGATGGCCATCTACGTAATGCAACATGTCAGAAGCTAGATGCACAGGGAAACATAATCCCTGAGCCTGAAACTGAGGCTACAAGAGAAGCTCAAACACGATCGTTGGCAGATTACAATCATCCAGACGAGTACTACACCAACAGATTAGCTATTCGACTTCCAGAGATTCAAAAGCCGAACTTCGAGTTCAAGCCTCAGTACTACTCTCTCGTGTCTCAGATACCTTATTCTGGGCTATCACACGAGCATCCTATGGACCATCTGGAGAGGTTCGAGGATCTTATCGCTGCTATTCGTATGGATGGAGTCCCTGAGGACTACCTACTCTGTAAGCTCTTCAAATACTCACTGATTGGAGAAGTTTCGCACTGGCTCAAGCAGCTACCTACAAGATCACTAACATCCTGGGCCGACATCAAAAACGCCTTCCTGCGTACTTTCTTTGATGAGGCACGCGCTGAAGACTTAAGGAGCAAAATCGCCACTTTCGCGCAAAAGCCTAGTGAGACTTTTAAAAACGCGTGGATCAGATTTAAGTTCTTCAAGCGAGACTGTCCACACCATGGATTCAATGAAGTGCAGCTGTTGAGCACTTTTTACAGAGGTATCGTCTTGAGGTATCAGATGGCTCTTGATACTGCTAGCAAGGGGAACTTTAACACTAGGAATCCAATAGAGGCTGTGAGACTTATTGAGAACCTAGCCAACAGCAGCATCACCAAGAACACTGAATCTGACAAGAAGAAATCGGTTGCAGCCATCGGAGAAGACCAGATGAATGAAGTCAGAGCCAAGATAGATGCTTTACATGCATTTCTGGGGCAGCCAGTCTGCTCAGCTGAAGAAAGAGAGGCTAGAGAAGATGATACAGAGGAAGATGTGAACTACATTGGAGGTACTAGATTTCAGAGATATGGAAATCAGAGTGGAAACATAAACTTTTTTGGCAGTGGTGAGAAGAGTAACTACAACCAGAGTTCACAGTATCAGAATCCCTTCACCAACACAAGGAACTACGACAACTCAGCTTACCAAAACCCACCGCCACCCACCCAGGAGAGTAAGTTTGATGCCATGATTGATAGAGTTCTAGAAGGTCAGCAGAAGCTTACAGTAGATTTCAATGGGAAGATTGACTATGTCTTCAACAACCTGACCACAAGGATATACACCATTTGCACTCAAGTTAAGAAACTTGAGACACAGATTGTCCAGACTGAAGAATCTATCAGAAGAATTGGAACTTCTAAGGAAGTAGGGGAAAGAAATAGGAAACACCACGCGAATGCCATTATAGATGATGATTTCTGGCAAGTGGTGAAACAGGAGAAGCTACAAGAAGGAGACTTTGAAGGGGAAAGTTCACTAAGTCTCGGTGGATCACAATGGTGTCGATCGACACCAACTAGTCCACATCGATCGACATCAACAATGCAATTTCCGGATACGACTGCAGATTGCAATGCGGTTAGGATATTGACACATGCTGAATTCACGGCTTCTCATCCATACCAACCCACCCACACCTATGAAGATATCGACTGACGAGACGAGCCACTTATCGATCGACACAAACACGAGAACCGTATCGATCGACCCTTTTCTCCACCTATCGATCGACACGCACCTCTCACATACCGAGTGCAACTACCATCTATAGACAGCAACCAAATCAATGTACTCCGACCCACACCGAAACCACAAGCTAACCCTACAGAGATTACTGGTAACCCTTCAGACACTACACCTACATCAGAGGGAACTGAAGGAAGAAGGTTGAGGAGTAGGAAGAAGAAGATTCCTAAGAACCTTAAAAGGGAAGCTAATGAAAAAGAGATTGATCGTTTCACTATGAGAGTTATCAGAATCCCACCAGAGAAACCATTTGAGGAGGTTTACTTCACAAGCAGATTGTGGATGTTCTTCAGAGAGACAAGGGAGACTGAAAATGACATTAGAAGAAGGTTTGACAATGTCAGAGAAGATATGAGGAAAAAGATTACTTTGCAAAAGAAGAGTGGTCGTGGGAAGTTTGCAATACCCTGTGTAGTACAAGGAATTGAATTTACTCATGCACTATGTGACACTGGTTCATCAGTTTGCATCTTACCAAAGGTCATGGCAGACCATCTGGGCCTGCAAGTAGAGCCTTCACCAGAGATCTTTACATTCGTGGATTACACTCAGAAAAACTCTGGAGGCTTCATCAGAGACCTGGAAGTACATATTGGTAATGCTATCGTCCCTGTGGATTTTCATGTCCTAGATATCAAGCTAAATTGGAACTCTTCCCTCTTACTTGGAAGAGCATTTATGGCTACAGTAGGAGCCATATGTGACATGAACACCAACATGATGTGCTTGACTCTGATAGATCCGGATGTCCACTACGACCTTGTCAAGCTTGGGAAACCACAAGCCAAATCAGTAGTAAAAGATGATGATCCTGGTATCATTGCAGTTTGTCATTGTGAAGTCGAGTACGAGACAGAGTACTCGGGATCGATCGACAGCACCTTAACATCATCGATCGACACTCGCAAGTTAGCAGAGATCGACAACAAACATCGATCATCGATCGACAGAGATCCACCAGATGATGAACTCGATCTACCAGATCATTGCTACCCGAATTTCGCCATCCCACCCAGCCTAAAGGAAGATGATTACTCAGTAAGGAGTTGGGAAGATAGCGGATTTCATGAGAGTTTTGCAGTAGACAGCCACCTCTTCCCACAGTGGAGACCACATGATTCGATCTCTAAGTACTACAGCTGTACTTCTTATTTAAGAGAGTAAGCTCTACTGGATCATTTGAGCACTATCACTTTCCCGTAGTGACATGTTGGATGGAGGTCCTATATGTTGTTATGTCTACTCTTTCAGTGTTTACTCGCACGCCGTACTTATTGTCTATACTATATAATGTATATTACAGTATAGTTTGTCAGACGTTAGGAATAATCAAAGTTAAGTGTGTATACCTTTCGTCTATTGTAATTTTTAACAGTTTGGTAGCCCTTAATTTCACCAATTTATCTTATGCTTCTTCTTTCTTCAAACTACACATTCTAGCAATTGTTACAGCATGTGTAATATCTTCTAAGGTAAACCATTTTAATTTGGGAGGTGCTAAGTATGGTTGTTGTTTCAGACTATATTATATATTGTATAGTATAGAATTGTACAGTTTGGCACAAGTTCCATTAGTTACGTTATAGTATTGGGTGTAGGGGTATAGGGTCCATGGTTTAAGGTATGAGTTTAGAATTTAGAGTATATGGTTTGGGTTCAGAGTACAATTTACGTTTAGGATTTAGGGTTTAAGGTTTGAGTTTAATTTGTGTTTAGGATTTAGGGTTTAAGGTTTGAGTTTAAGGTTTAAAGTTTGGGCTTAGGGTTTAGAGTTTGGGTTTTGAGTTTAGGTAACTCCGTTAAGGTCTACTGTTTGGATTAAAATTTGTGTTTAAGGTTTGAGTTTAGGGTCTACGGTTTGGGTTTAGGGTTTAGACTTTTAAAGTTAGGGTTTAGGTAGCTCTGTTATGGGCGATGGTTTGGTTTGACAATTTGGGTTTATGGTTTGGGTTAAAGGTTTACGGTTCAGGTTTAGGTTTAGAGTTTTGGTTTAGGGGGTTTAGGGTTTGGGTTTAGGGTATACAGTTTGGGTTTATGGTTTAGGTAGCTCCGTTTGGGTCTATGGTTTGGGTTAATAATCTTTGTTTAGGGTTTAGGGTTTAGAGTTTAGGTTTAGGGTTTAGGGTTTAGGCAGCTCCGTTATGGTTTACGGTTTGGGTTAAAATTTTTGGTTTAGGGTTTGGGTTTAGGGTTTAGGTAGCTCTGTTATGGTTTACGGTTTGGGTTAAGAATTTGGGTTTAGGGTTTGAATATAAGGTATACGGTTTGGGTTTAGGGTTTAAAGGTCTACCGTGTTGGCGGAATTTTAGTTTAAATAAATAATACTTATGGGGTTCCATACATTTTCATTTTCAGTAATGTTTGGATTTAGGGTTTACGGTCTAGGATTTGAGAGGTTGGGTTTAAGGTATATGGTTTGGGTTTAGAGTTTAGGATTTGGATTTTTACCTGTTCCTTTATTTAGTTCTCCACAAACCCTTCATTTTTTTTCAATTTTTTTATTTTATTCATCCTCTTTATAATAGTTTTTGTTATAAAATAATTGTTCTATACTATATATTGGACAAATAGAGTATAATATGATATTAAACGTTGTGTTAATTATCTCTCACCCGCGGGAAGGAGAACGTTGTCTAATTTTGTACCAAATTGATATATTTTTTTATGCATAGCTTTATTTTCATATATAATACTGCTATGAATATTAAGCAAAATGACCATGGTATATAATAGAGGATGTCGGGTTATCTTGTTGAAAAGTATGATGCATTTGTTTAATCTACAAAGCAAACATTATAAATTATTAGGGTTGGCCCGCCCTACCGGCGGGTTATTATTATGTTTTTTATTTCCAAACTGAATAATGTTTTAGTAGCTATGTTAAGATGTGAACAAAGTACATTTTACACGTGATACAATTCATAATTATCATTTTTAATATAAAAAATTGAGATGTAAGATGATTGGTTAGTTAAATAAATAAATAATTCTGTCGATTTATTATGTGAGTTTAAGGTATGATGAATATCTAACGTAAAAGTAGGGATCCTTTTTAATAGGAGTGAGTATCTTGAGGTTATATGGGAACTCCCCAAACGTAAAAGTGAATTAATATTCGTATGTTAGAGTTCGATATATGTATGTCAAACCAGTAAATACAGTTTTGCATCAATTTTTTGTGTTATGTATTTTTAAAATAAGCTTGATAATATATTGTAGACTCCTTGGTTCTTTCATTTTTTGAGTTTTATGTGTTTATTTATTTTTAAAAAAAATCTTCTAGGTATTTCGGTGCATGGAAATCGAAGACAATTCATCCAAATTGGTGCTGTTTATTTAAGCATATAAATGGTGACAATACTCCTAGCGGTTATGAAAATAAACATTTTTCTATTGGTTTTGAAAATTACACATCCAAAACAGTTGCAAAATCCTCATCGGTTTGTTGCCATTCCAATCACTTCGATACAAAGTATAGTAGGTACCAGTGAATATATAATGGATTGGTATATAGATAGATGATGATTTTGAAATCCTAGTAAAGAGATTCTAACTCTGCCTTCGGTTAAAAACAATCTATATGTAACATTATACAGAAGAAACGGACCAGATACATTGTTACTATGTAGTGGAGGGATAGAACTGAAAGTTAAGATTATGGGGCAAAAAATAACGTTTATTTAGTATGGGGTGAGAAATACAAAGAAAAACAAATCCCAAAATTCTCAAAAACAATGGGCGTCGTTTTGAGTTTCCAATTTTAACAAAATGCACGTTGTTTTATGTTTTTGGTATCGGAAACATTGTTGAAACAAACGTTTTCCTTTATCCTCAGACTTCAATAAAAATAAAATTCATAAACGCCGTCATTTAGTAAAAGAGACCTCCAAATTTATCCTCTTCCAATTTTCACAGACAAATTAAAAATCATCAATAGATCCGGAGATTGTTGGTCGTCACACTGTCTTTTTCGAGAAGATTCGATGGCTACGTTTGTAAACTCCCCGACGGCGCTCGTTAACTGGGACAGCCACCGGTACGATGTTCTTCACCTCCTCTCTTTCCTTCCACATCCGCATATAAAGCGCCGCTGTTTGACAACTCCGACTTGGAATCGGATCTCGATCAAGAGCGTTGAGTTGATTTGTTGGCGGATCTCCATATCTTTCGCATGATGGAGAGGTAAAGAGAGGAATCTCCCATTTATTTATAGGGAACCAACACTGCCTCTCAGATCTAAGCGACGCTTTCAAGACCCGTGGAGAGTGAATCAATGAAATTAAACACGAAACATTTACTTGAACCGTTTCGGATGGTGGGAAGAAGCTCAAACGGCATCGGTCGCCGTCGCAGGAAGAGAGACTTGTTTGCATCCGTATTAGGGTTAGGATATCTATTCGATTGGGCCAAATACAGATTCAAAATTCTCAGCCCAAATCCACAAAACGTGAATGAAGTCCATCAAGCATAGAATAAATGAAACGACCCTTTTTTAACCTGACAAGTGTCGACTTCTGGAGACTTGAGTTTGTGACATGGAATCTGATGTGGCATCACCAGGAAAGAGCAAACTCTATTTTATATAAATAGATGCTAATATGCAACGGCGTATTGGATTGGTCTCAATTTTGAAAGAGTTTATAGTTTTTATTTTTGTTGAAATGTTAAATTTATTTATCAACAAAGAAAAAAAAATTTACAATACGAAGGAGTTCGAAAAGACTGAGAACAACATCATCTCAAAGAGAGAAACAACAGGTTAGCCATTCCTTCCCATCCAGCGAATCATCATGTTACTGCAGGTCTCTGCGTTTCTAGAACGGAGAGAGGAGATGCGGTTGCGAATTGTCTTGTCTATAAACTTCGTGAGTTGCTGAGCTGTACGGTAAGTACCCGTGTGCTTTCTGCTGTTCCGTTCCCTCCATATACTGTGAATTGCAGCCTGAAAGAAAAGTCGAAGAAGACATGAATCAATGGCAGACCTGCGAGGCGACAACAGTGTTGTAACCGTGATGCTCCAGTCTGGGCTTGGTCGAGGTATAAGAGCTCCTGTGAGCTCTGTCCAAATCGTGTATGAATATGGACATGCGAAGAAGAGGTGGTCGCGGGACTCGTTAGGCTCACCACATAATCGGCATGACTGATGCTCACCCCACACTTGAGTGATCACCAGTCGAAAGTCTGTTACGGAGGGCCAGCCACGCGATAAAAGAGTAGCGGAGAACAGCTTGTGAGAACCAGATCAGCTTGCTCCATTCCACTGTAATGCCTTGTCTTCTTACTTGATTCCAAGTGTTCTTCGATGAGAACCAACATTTGTAGTCATTTTCCCCATAACGCCAGAGCAAACAGTCGCTGCCTGCCTCCTCTACCGGCGGTGGTAATGAATTGATACGAGTAATCATCGCCCGTAGGTGACTACTATGACATCGCCTTAAGTTCCACCTACCAGACGAGGCGACAGACGCTACCGTTGCATAGCGTTGAATGCCCATGACTTGAGTACCAGATGCTCCTGCAATATCAATCAACTTGCTCATATCCAGCCAATTGTCAAACCAGAAGAGAGTATCTTTACCGTTATGAATTTCAGAACGCAGAAATGTCGCAGCCTGTTGCAGAGTTTATAGTTTGCGTTTATAGTTTTTGTTTATTTAGAAACTAAATCATTTAAAATAAAAAGCATTCGTTAAAATCAATTAGGATCATATAGTTAGGAATATAATCAGTTAAAATATTTTATTTTAAAAAGATCAGTAAGAAGATTTAATTTATAAAAAAGTCAGTAAAAATATTTAAATTATAAAAAAATGGAGCAAGTCATAAAAATCTAAAGACAGCATGTACTAATTTGGTTATTAATTGGAGCATTTTATCCTGTGTATCTGCCATATATTAGAGCATGAGCATACGTTTTTTTTTTGAATAACTAAAATATATATTGAATACGATTTAGTTGCATACAGTTAGGAAAAAAGTCTATAAAAGATTAAGTGGTTCTGATATTAATTAAGAAAAATCGTCTACGTTGTTAATTAGTCTTCCACCAATTTTGCTGTTTAATAATGATTCCTATTAATATTATTTACATTTAAAAGGCAATATAAGGAAAATCATGATTGTTAGCAAAGAAGGAAAATCGTGATTGTTGTTAAATAATTACATTTACTGATTGTTGTTAAATAATGACATTTTTATAGAGTGAATGCATATATATTTAAATACTAGGTGTCTTCCTGCACCATGTGCAGTAATAAATTTTTCAAAATTTAATTTATATTTAAAAATTAAATTTTATGAAATATTATAGATTTATTGTTTTAACCAATATTTAAATATAGATTTGATTTAGTTAAATATTAAATTAAGATAAAATTATTTTTTATTTAAAAATATATTGAAGAATATATATGTATATATTTAAATTATAATCTTAGATAGTATTTTCTATCTATTTATATTGTTTCAATATATTAAATCAATTTTTATAAAACTAACAAAATGATATACAATTGTGTAATTATAAAAAAATTAAACTAAACAATATTTATAAAAAAATTAGATATATATGAAACTAATGATTTTACGATTAAAAATATATATTTTTTAAGTTGTAGCAATTTTTGAAAGTTTTAGTAATACAAATTATATTATTATAGAAAATAAAATAAAATAATATTTCGAAATTTTAATGTTGTATATGAATATATTTATTTTATAGATGATGTATAAGATATAACCATATTTTAAAAAAGTTTACCAAACTAAATATCACTATTAAATGTAATGTATGAGTTATTATCACCTTCTAAAAGATTTACCAAAAATATAAATCAATATTCAATGAAATCATTCATGTCATATTCTTTGGAAGCCATGTTATCAATTTTAGTACGTATGTCATATATTTTTGTGAAACTGATTATAAAAAGTACATGTGTCAAAATCAATTCTCAAATAATATATAAAAGACTTAGATTTAACTTGCTCATGAAGAAATTTGACTGAAGGTCTAAAACATATTTTATCAAATAGATTAGATTTTAAAGGTAGAAAAAAGTGTGTGACCAAAAAAAAGAAAAGAAAAAATGTACAAATACGTAAGACTTTTTATCATCATCATGAGTCATCGCCATATACGTGAGACAGTATTATGTTTAGAAGACATACTTATGTAATCGACGTAATATGTTTTGTACAAAACTCGTATATATATAACTTTTTTTGACGCCAACTCGTATATATATATATCTCCTAGATATAATGTTAGGGTTTTAAGTATTCATAAACCATGTCATCTTATTCACAAGCCATGTCATCTATTTAAGTGCGCCATGTTATATTTTTTTTTTGGTGAGAGTCTTTGTAGAGATGACACATAAGCAAAATTTAAAAAATCACTTCTCAAATATAGTATAGGGGATGTTAAATCGTTTAAATGGTCATGGTGTGGTCTATTGGTAGTATTTTCCGTGAATATCCACCAAAATCTGAGTTCGAGGGGATCATTGTACGTTTTGCAATTTATTATAAGAATTAGGTTTTGACCAAAAAAAAAAAATTATAAGAATTAGGTTAAATAAAATAGTAAAAACATAACTGTCCTCACCTTCTACCTTCTTCCTGTCAAAACCACTTAATCTTATAAGTTTTAATCAAGATAACACAAATCTATAACACAATTTGCTTTTAGTTTCTTCCAAATTTCTTAAGTTTTGCGATTTTAGTGTTCTTTCAAATCTTGTAAGTTTTGATCTAAATAACACAAATCTATATCACAAACATATGATATCGAGTTCCAAATCTATAAAACAAATAACTTGAAATTTTATTCCGATTAACACATAAAACCCACATAACAATCTTGATTTAGTTGAAAGGGATAAGTCCAATAAGGAAATATATTTTTTAATAAATGATTTTCGTGCAAGTAAATCAAATTTAATTAAAATTTGAAAATACTTTCAAAACAGAAAGACACCTAAAAAAAAGAATTTCTGTTTTAGTAGTATAGATTGTGTGTTTATATTTGTAATGTAGATGTATGTTATTAGTATATGAGATAATGCGCTTCGTAATTTCAAACATTAGTGGGGATAAAAGTCGAAGTATAATTACAGATCAAATTAAATAGACATAACTTGAGTAAATTCTTATAACCTACATTTTCGTAATTGATAACAATACAAGTTTGGCAGCGCAAAATAATGTCAAATCAATTATTATATAAATAATCTCATTTAGCAAGAAATACATAGTTAAAATGCATGGATTTAAAGAATAAATAAAAAAATTATAAGAACCTAAAAAAAGGAATCTCTTATGATATATTTTTCCATGTTTCATTAAATTTAACAATTTTTTTGTCCCAATTTTAAATTTAGAGAACTTATTAAAAAATAAAAGATCAAAATCATAATTAATGATTAATACATAATCAAAATTGTTTAAAAAATAAATCAGTTTGAAACAACTAATGAAATAAAATAAATAAAAATGTATATTATAAACTGAACTTTGTGAAAATTTTAGTTAATAAATAATATTTTAATTGAAAATAAATATGATAAAAATTCAAAAGTACATAAAAAGTCAAAATAATTATTTTAGAGTAATTTGCTTCCATATACAAACATAATCGCCTATTTTGCGTGGATGGAAAACGGAAGTTTTCGATGATGTGTTTTTTTTACTGACCTTTATACCCCTACTACTAACTATATTCTATCGTCATCTTACTAATTTCTCTACTCTATATGGCGCGTGAAACAGCTTGTCGGAAGACACAATAACCGATTACATGCACCCAATAGAAACCGTCCCCCATTATTTTATGTTTTAATTACTCTCCCACTCTCTCTTCTCTACCCGTCCCCCTCTGATAGTTATTTCTCTGGAAACATCTTCGATAACCATCTTCAAGTTTGTATCTGAAACAGTTCCCAGCCACAATAGAAATCATCGATTTTCACCCGTTTCATAATCCAATTTCAATGCGTAGTACGAATCTCTCGTCTTCTCTGCGAACATAACCAGACGGGTTCTCGTTCTCTCATCTAGAAACAATCGTAAGTTACCATACATCTTACGGAGTTTCTTTTCTCAATCGATTATCCATTGCTTTCTCCAATCCACTTCATGTTTTCCTGTTTTCCCCTTTTTTTTTTTAGGGATTTGACTTGTGGTGTAGTCAGTCATGTCGGAGACCAACGATTTACCAAGAAGATTTTTCGCTCTTGGCCATGAACCCGTCGGATTAAGAGTGTCACCATACCACAAACCCGGCGCACTTGGCCACATACTAGATTCACTCGAAGCAGACGAAATCGAGATCTTAAAAAGATCACCGTTTGGAAGGTTCATAGAGTTAGCCGACAAGACGCCATACTCTGGTCGTCTAGGCCGATACATGCTTTCGAGGCAGTTGAAAGTCCGCAAGAAATACGAAGCTTGGTTCCTGTTTGCTGAGAACCCAATAAGGTTCTCACTAAGAGAATTCGCCATAGTCACAGGTCTTCCATGTGGGAAATACCCGAAACAACCGCAGAAAGAGCTGAAGAATATGATTACTGAACAGCCCTACTACACAACACTTTTCGGCATGCTGAAGGAGGTAACCGCAACATCTGTTATCAGGATGCTCAAGCGCAAGACTATCACCGACCGTGACACAAGGATAAAGTATGCTTGTCTTGCTATACTCGCAAGTGTGTTACTGCCTACCACCCACGTGCCCAAAATTCTAGTCGAGCACGCAGAAAAAATCAGGGACCTTGATGAGTTCTTCTCGTACCCGTGGGGCCGTGTATCTTTCGAAATGCTCATGAGTAGCATAAAAGAGAGGGATGAGGTAGCTTTGTCTCAGAACACAATCGCTCTGCAAGGCTACGTTCAGGCGTTGCAGATGGTCATGACAAAAGCCGTTCCAGCTCTAACTGAAGTTGTCAGTCAAGATTCTTCAACGGATGCTGCGGGTGACGATGATGGCGACTTTGCATTCCCCCCACCCAAGAATGGTATAAAACCAGCTCACGCAAGAACATTGGATACTGCAGACAATGTAAGCGTCTCCAACTCATGAAACACTTCCTCTGTTTTATCACTTGGTTGATGCTTATGGTATTTCACGTATCCGGATAACAAAGCTATTAACCATACTACCATATTGGTAGCCGGCTAAAAAGATTGTTGTTCGTTTATAATTTTATCCCTTTTAGCCCTGAGCTTACGATTGACTTTGCAGGTTCGTGTGACTCTGATTATCCCACCGGACACTGGCTTCGACATTGACGAAGATGAGCTGTGTTATTCCGAGGACGAAGATGATGTCAGCGTAGATAAAATTGTTAGCCTTATCAGAGACGGCGCTAGCTTCGCAAAGAATATGTTCATAGGGGGGGCGACAAATGATGATGTAGAACGTATGAGACAGGAGGCAGAGGCTGAAGCTCTAGCAAAGAAGAAAAGGAAGAGAAAAACCCCTTGCCAAACGGTACAACCCCCCCACACAAGCGGGTGGCGATGCAGAGCACGTTGCCTCACTTGTAGCAGCACAGATCAAAGGCGATTTGGTGAGGGTGGAAGGCAAAGTAGATGATCTACGGGGATCATTTGTTCAGTTGCAAGACTTTGTGAAAAAACACATCTCCGATCACTCAGCCCAACTGCTTGTCTTCCAGAACAGTTATAAGACAATACTCGATTCTATTGCATCTTTATCAACCCAGGATCACCCTCGCTCAGGGGAAGTCAACCCAGCTGTCGTTGACCCCGCAACCGACTGCAATATCCAGCAAACTACGAGCCAGTGTAACCCTATGACGCCAGCAGATGATACAGCATACATAGACCGTGTAGTAGCGAGTGTCTTGGAGTCTCACGGGGACGCTAATGCAGAGGTATACGCAATGCTATGAATTTTTTTTATTCATTTTAAAGCCATTTGCAGTTCATTTTAGGCTCAAACCATCAACCTACTCTCTGTAATGAAGGGACCAGGCACTGAGAACGCCACACCCGCGATCGGTGGCGACACTGATATGATCAATGAGGACACAAACATCACCCAAAAGACACCGGCGGAAGACAACATCAATGTTGAAAGCCATGACGACGAGCAAAACGTGGACGTGGATGAATCTTCTGTAAGTAAATACTTATTAGCCATATTTTTTATACTTCTCAGCCATCCTTCTCTCTTGGTCTGACGCAGGATGGTGAGCCGTCAGAAGCCGGGTCCGAAGATGAACATATGTCCTCAGAAGACGTGGAAACCCACATTGATGACGAAGCACCGCCGCCTGTTCCAGAAGCAGATCAGACAAACGCCACAGAAGCAGATCAGACAGACGCCACCATACCAATTAGGAAAAGCACCCGTCTGAAGGCAGTTACGAAGTCACTGGTTGGCGTGTACCACTGCGACAAGCTTATTCTAAATAGGTTCCGTGAGGCACAACTGGGCGCAATCAATAAAGACACCGCTACAGACTTGCTTTCGAAGTTCAGCAAATTGCTCAATATTCTGAAGACGACAAAGTAAGTCTCTTGGCACACGTATACATTTGGCCAGACACATGTATATTTATCCGGCCACTGATCAAATTAGCTGGCTAACTTGAACCTAACATAAGTATTACACACGTTATTCTCAGGTCTATTACAGTAGATGGCATTACAGTCACCAACAAAGATATTCAAGACCTTGCTGGGAGGGGAAGGGCACTCTCGTCCAAGGTATATGGATAACCAGTGTTTTGATACATCGGCACCACTTGCTCTTCTAAAATTCCTTTTTCTGTGCGTAATGTGTTTTTGCAGATGGTCGATGTACTGATGCACCACTCTCAGGTCATCACCTCGCAACTGCCAAACACCTCTAACAGATGTTGCTTCCTCAACACGAAGTTTGTATCTATACTCTCCAAGAACTACTCAAGATTCAACAAATGCATCAGGAAAGACGAATTTGCCTTCACTCCTAACGCTGTAGAGTTCCTTGGCGACCCCGAGGTACAAGCTTTCGAGTCTTCACGTTTCTACCTACCATTCAACTTCGACAGGAACTATTGGACTGGCCTTTGTGTGGACTCCACTACCTGGACCCTGACTGTACTTGACTGCAACGCTTCCATCAGGAATGACTCGGCTATGACGAAAGAACTGACTCCAATTTGCCAGATGTTCCCTTATCTACTCAAACAAGCCGGCAGGAACATGTGTCCAAGGGAGCTAAGGGCACTGACCATTGAAAGGCCAAGAACCATCCCTCAAAACCTCAAAACCACGGATTCTGGTGTGATGACTGCTCTTCTGATGCTAGCTCACGCTGTTGCTGGCCTAGAGGCATGCAATTATCTGACCCCCGAGGCCCTGGACCAAGAGGCTAAGAGGCTGGCTGTGATGATCTACGAAGAAAACACAGGGTCAATCTGAGTATTTGGGTTTTTCATTGGTCATGTAGTATAAACGCTTTTCTTTTCCATGTGTTTTTCCATGCATTCCGTGACGCTACTTAATTAGGACGCATGTTTCATTTGACATATCAGTCATAACTTTATTAGGACGGATACAATCACTTTTGCTTATCGTCTAGTAAAGCAAACATCTTGCACGCTTCTGGTATCTATAATGTTTTAACAAACATACCCAAACTGTCGACTTAGCCGGCTATTTTTCAGTCCGTATTGTATTTACCATCAGAACCTTCTACACTCTCAACGTACGACTGCCACGTATCATACATTTAGACAACAGACCTTGTTTCTATCGACATTTATATATGAGCCCAACGCTTTTTAGATCTAGTTCACTGAAGTCATGGAAGCTCATTCACTCACAACCCACAGATCAAATCGTCCTCATTCCCACAAGTGTTGTCACTGTGGCCGTCCTACGTCGATCAAGAAGTCGTGGACCGACAAGAACCCAGGCCGGTTGTTCATGGGTTGTGATCGATATCAGGTGTGTGTATAGTTTTTCACTCTTTTCTTTCCAACTCCGCCTTAAATCTACGGAGCTGTAGAATTTCGGTGATGTCCCATTTTACTGTCCACTTTTGCAGGAGGAAGATGGCTGCAACTTCTTCGAATGGTACGATGCAGAAGAAATCAAGGGATGGCCGAAAAGATCTCTGATAGAAGCTCGTGACGAAATTAGGAAGAAAAATCTAGCGATTAAACGGCTAAACAACACCGTAGCCACGCTTCGCTTAGAGATCGAGAATTATCGTCGTGCGGAGGAAGACCGTCCCAACGAAGTCTACTCTAGCCCCACCAGCCAAAATGAAGATGATAGCGAACCAAGTACAAGCCTTAGCGGAAGATTTCTCGGTCTTTTTTTTGAAACTTTAGCTCACTAGTTCATATGCAAGAACTAAACATGTGCTATCATTTGTAATATAATGCTTCCACTTATGCAACCTTTTCGGTAGATCCCTTTTTTCAATCAACTATGCTTGGATGTCTCAGTATATCTATTTCCTAGTAACTTAGTCTACGGATTTTCGATTTACAAGATATATGGTCATTAGTACACGTGACCACATAAGTTCCCAAATAACTGGTTATTAGCACACGTAACCACGTAAGCCTCTAGGTAGCTGGCTAATACATCCATGACGAGGATAAAACTGTTCGGATAATTTCTCGGACAAAAGACATATATATCTTGTCTTAGCCTTATAATGAATATGTTAGCTGCACAAATCAACTGTTAGCAGTTAAACACAGATTTAAAAACAGGGGCGGAATGCTTTATTTATGATTACAATACGAATTCATACAGACACCACATCCACAACCAAGGGTTTACACACTTATTTTTACCGAGTACTCATAACAGAAAAGCAAACCAACATGTGTATCGAAACCCAAGGCAACCACCAGACGATGCATACAACTCCCCTCGTACAGCAACTCCCCTTTTGACTCACAAGTACTTTTTATATTGCTTGTTTGCATGTAGCACGGTTATGCCCAATCCCCTTGCACCGGCTACAGTACCTTAGTGTTTTCTTCATCTGCATGCAATAGCATTTGTGTTAGTAAGGTTTTCAAGATGTTTTTCTTTCTTTTTAATTTTCTTTTTGAGCATATATGGAGTGTATACCTTAACTTCACCACGAGAGAAGAACCTCTTCTTCCTTGGCCTACCCGGAGGGCGTCGGGTAACTGGTGGATGCAGAGAAATCGCAGCTATATCATCAGCCAACTGATTACTGGTGTTCAGTTCAACAGGCGGTGAAACATGCTCAGCATAAGCTGCCTTCAGGTATCCGATAGTGTACACATCGCCAACCAGCCCCTCCACCCTTACATTTGCTTTCAAAGCAGCCGCAATCGCATGAGAACATGGGATACTTAGCTTCTGAAACTCAAAGCACGAGCATGACCTATCTGTCAAACTGACGACGAACGATGCTCCTCTCAGATCCTGGACCTCATACTCATCGTTATCCAGCTTCCTTACATCGTATCCGCCACATATTTCAAAGCTCGCAGCTAGTAAACTGTTAACCTTTGGTGTCAAACCCGCATCCACGTCCTTCACAGCATCACGTCTCGAGGTGAACCAGCTAACCAGCTTCTTTCGTATGAACTCCACCAATGTTATAACAGGGTATTCCCTTGCATCCCGAAGCACCGAATTCCAAGATTCGGCCAGATTACTCGTCATGATGTTGTAGCGGTCCCCTGGAAAGTGGGATCTAGTCCAATGCTGGAGACCTATATCAACGAGGTAGTCAGCACACCATTGGTTGATCGACCTAATCTCAGTCAAGGTTGTGTAAAACTCTCCCATCCTAAAAGCCCTGGCTGCCTTAGAGACGAGGTAACCCAGCTGTCGCTCTTTAAAAAGAGTCTTGATGTTCCTTTTTAGGTGGATGATGCAGGCACAATGCCCAGCGAGTGGATACACCTGCAAGGTCGTCACAAACAGAGGAACAAACAGTAAGTTAACCGGACATAATACGAAATGTACGTGTATCTCATTTCTTAGACGTATATTTATCAAAATAGTCGGACAACAATCAAAGACATCATACCTTGCTCAAACCTTGGTAAATCGAGGCATGTCTGTCTGAAACGAACACCACACTGTCATTGTCAGGCACGATCGACGATAACTTATGAAAAAACCATTCCCACGACTTATCATTTTCCCCATCGACTATAGCAAAAGCTAGGGGAAAGATCTGATAGTTCCCATCTTGCGCAGAAGCAGTCAAGAGACAACCCGCGTACTTCCCTCTCAGATGTGTGCCATCCACGACCACAACCTTCCGCATATATTGAAAACCCTTCACGCACGCCCCCAAAGCAACGAACATATACTTGAAGCGGTACCCCAACTCTTCCACATATTCTGTATGTAACTGGGTAATGGTCCCTGGATTAGCCTCAACCAGCCTTTGTAAATAGTTGGGAAGGCTCTTGTACGAAGCACCACACGACCCCTTGGCTATGTCCACCGCCAGCTCGCGTGAACGCCAAGCTTTCCAATAAGAGATGTTAACAGCATGATCCCCCCTCATAACCTGTCTGATATCACCGGGGCGCGGACCCGCACCTGTTCCACTGAACTGTTGCCTTAACAACCCTCCAATGACGCTTGATGTCGCCTGTCTTTGGTACCCAGCTCGCTCATCAACACTACAACAATGCTCACCACCGATCTTACGGACCTCGTACATATTCGAACCCTTGACCAGCACTGCATAAACTCGCCAAGTGCATGTCAGACCAACACATTCGAGCACCATAACCGAAGGTGATGATTTCGCACAACGATAGACGAACTTGTTTTTGATAGCATACAAAGCCATGTGATGCTTGAATGCATCTCGATTCTCAAAAGTCTTTCCAACGAAAAGGTCTTTATCACCTGATCCCACATAGCCTGCACACATGCACAACCATTTTATAAATATTTAGTCATTAATATAGCAACATGTATAGTAAAAGCGCAGATAATCTTAAAGACATGAAATGGCTCATCCTAAAAGCAACAAAATCAATTAACCGTATATTTTCTCACAAATACTTAGTCAACAAGAGCGACTGGAATAGATGATACAAGTGACAGAATAACCAGCTAAATAACACAATGCATCATAAAACCCAAACACACACTTCATTACATAACCGACGAATGGAACATACAAACATAGATTAACCAGAAACACATAACCGTACATAATTTTATAAAGCCGGATAAACGGTACATGAGAAAACACACTTTCGTTTTTTACTGAAAACATCCAACTTAACCGTTATCCTAATAATTAGCCGCAATACAACTGTTTAGCCGGTTAATATAACACAGGGAAAATGTAACAGTCCGGTTAATTAGAAACTTAGCCGATTAATATTTTAGATAACCGATATCGCAGTAGAAGCCAATGACAAACTTATTTAAACCCACCATCATCTCCACTTTCATCAGACGATGAGTTTGGTTTCTTAGTTGCCACATCCTGGGGGCCGGGATCCGCCACACCACCGCGGTCAATGGTTAGGCCTAGCTCTGTTGTCACGACCACAGTAGTTTGGTCCTGAGTTTTTTCTCCAACTGAAATTCCACTCCCAGACGCCACAACGGGCGCATGCACTTGGCTGCTAGATCCACGATTAGATGCTGCATGCAAACCGGAGGCCGTATTAATCTTTGTTTGGATAACCTTGCAATCGTTATAACATAAATGTAGAAAACATATTGTCCCATCTTACCCAAAAACTTCTCAAACGCTGCGAGCAACTCGTTAGCCGGTTCCGGAGAAGCTGCAAGGATGGTGATAACTGCCTGGTTTAATTCACGCGGCACAGATACAGGTGGAGTGACCTCCACAACCAAACCCACACACGAGCCAGTGGAGGAAGAATCATCTTCTTTCTGAGCTGCGCCAACTAGTCCATCATCCACGAGTCTTATTGTCTCCTCTTCGCGTCCTTCACCTTCGACTACGGCCCGATCTGGCTCCACTCCATCGGGGAGAACTAGGTCTTCACCCATGAGACCCTCCCAAAAATCCATTGCTGTCTCCATAGTACTTCGCCTGAAGATTCTGCCCTCAGTTTGAGTAATTTCCGGGAGGGCTGGAGCTAGTTGCGTCAACGGCAGCGCTCCTGATGAGAACATAAAAATTAACCGTTTAATACAAAACAAGTACACGCAACTTTAGTAATAGCCGGATAATAACATACAGTTACATTCATCGAACAATACAAATAAGGGAAAAAATTCAAGAGAACTTTACCAATATCTGCTTGTGGCTCAGCTGTGTCAGTGCTCGGCTGCGTCAGGGGCAACTGCTTAGGATCCGTGATGGCCACAGGATCATTCTCCCCACCTTTGTAACCCGAAAACACAATTAACAGAATAATCAGAAACATGCACAACCATTTAAACGTTTAACCGGTTATATAGAAAATTAACCAGACCTGTCTGCGCACCAGCCATGTTTTCATCGTCGTCGTCTTCCACCAATATCACTTCACGTGCAATAGCTTCGTAGCGGCGGTCAGCTTCTTCTTGAAGTCTGTCGGCTAGGTCCATCTCAAGATCAACCCTATGCAGAACCATCATCTCATGCTCGTTAAAAATATCCTCCAAGACGGATCTGCTGCATGTCATCCTTCTACCAACAACGAGCCCTGAAAAAGAAAAAAAAATTAGAAAGAGCCATTTATACCAACAACAAAACGAAAGTATAACAACATAAACATCCATACACTTACTTTAAAACTCCCTTCTTGCATACTCGTCTTGAGTTCCGTCAACAACATACCGCTTCCGGCCGACGACGAAGTTGTCTCTCCGGTTGTAGTGGAATCTAGCGACGCTTTCAGCCCCTATGGTCACGACGAGCACGAGCTCGGTGAACCACTCCCTTACACTTAGCATGACTGGTATGTCAGCGGTTGTTGTGATGCTAATCGGCACAGCCTCCCAAGTGGACCGAGAATCCATGACGGAAACTGGTAAGACATCACAACCGGAGTCCCTTGTCCAACGACGTACCTTATCCTCGCCACGTTCAGTAAAGACTCGTAACTTTCATCGTCTCTTATCATCGCCCCGAACCCAAAGTCAGTAGGATCAGCATGAAAATTCCAAGCGCCGTTTTCTTCCTTGAGCCACTCACCACGCCAAAGCCTCACTAGCTTCCCCATCTGAAAAGTTTTTTTTTTCCACATGAAATCATTATGTAATCCAAAAATAAAAGAGAAAGACATCATGCAAAAAGATTTTTTTCAGATTAATAATGTTTTCTAAGATATAGTTATGTTCCAGACTGACATGCTTCCATCATCAATGCAAAAACCATTGCATGTAACATGTGAAACTACGACATAAATGACAGAAGTAACTAACCTGATTATATTCAAGAACTGGAAATGATGAAGGAAACCTTAAATAGCCATTAAATACGATTCTATAAGAAAGTGATAGTTATGGAGTGTGTTTTTAACAACAGACCAACTGTTGTTATATAGAGGGAAACATATACGCACGGCGTTACAGTTTGCACAACATGCATATAGATTTGTTACCCGTGGTAAACAGTCGAAAAGGTTCATCTTTTCTAGACAATATGTATGGTCAGTTTTTATGGCTATTTTTAGATTAAACCTAGATAATTACTTACGTTCCATGATATATATAGATTTCGTAATCATTACATGCATGTCATAATTGCTCTATTTTTTCGCCTTGCTACGTAACAGAAGAAGCTATAGGGTCATTGTCGTCTTTTCTCTCCATCAGAAGCTGGGCCTTGCGTTTGGGCCAGACGATTTTCCATCCGTGCAAATTTCATCATCTTTCTATATTTATGGTGCAAATGGCTCATTATTTTATCTGCATGTTTTGTTAATAAATTCACCGACGACATTAACACATACGGTAACAGATAAATTATTAATTAAAATGATTGCTAAATTTCACACCCAATCAGTGTCATTTATCAATTTTCTCGGAAATAATTTACCGCTTTATACAAAAGCCAAAGACAATCAGATTAAGTACTATAAAACTAAACAAAAAACCTCACCGACATTTTAGAGCAACAAATTCCAGACCTAAATTTACAATAGCAATATACATCACAGCATAGTGTGAGCAAACCATTAACATATACTATATTTGCAATTTTGTGTTGAAAAATATGCATGTGTTTGCATTTTTTTTGTCGGCAAACTTTTTATTATACATTAGAAAATATTATACAACGTTTTTCCATCTTACAACATAACATGAGTTTGTAATCCTACCTTCTTTAGCTAAGTTATCTGCAACAACATTACAAGATCTTTTGATTTTTTGAAAACAGAAATTGTATTCCTTCCCTTCTGCCAGATAGGCAATGTCTTTCACATGAGTTGGGCAATGAGATCTTGTTGTGTTGTTATAAGGAGTTCGATAGGACCTTTTTGAGAGGGTATCGTAGAGGTCGGAAGAGTCTCCGCAAAAGGTAACTGTGTGATATCCAAGCTTCCTCATTTGAACGATCGCCATCCTCAGTGCTTCAGCTTCAGCTTCTAGTGGTGAATTGACTGGGTCTATTGCTGCTTTTCCTTCCAATATAGCTTTTCCTTCAGTATTAAAAAGAGCCCATCCAATTCCAGCCTTGTCTCTCGGCGACGTCCAAGAACCATCTACAAAACAGCACAAAGCATTAGCTTTACTAATTATATCCTCAATGGTGCTGTGTCTTCCGGATGCAGCATTAGTAGCATTGATCTCAGGTGATTCAACTTGTAACTCATTTTCCTCTGATGTTTTTCTCCAAACATTATAGTCAACCAATGCTTGGTTAATTACATCAGGTATGGATTTTCTCTTTCCATTGAAAATTAAATCGTTTCTCATTTTCCAAATCCTCCAACCTATGAAAGGGAAAACACTTGCATCCTTTCTTTGGTTGTTACCGAGGGTAAGCATCATGCTTACATTTTCTATCAATGAGTTACTTATTAAATTGTCACCTGATATTTGGATAGGTGGCGTCAAATTCCATATTTCTTTGCTGACTCTGCATTGGAAGAGAAGATGGTTAGTAGTCTCCTGATGCTCACCACACAGTTGACATGTACAGTCTGCTATCATTTTTCTCTTCCATAAGTTCTCTGCAGTAGAGATTGAATTATGAGCTACTTTCCACCAAAAAAATTTAATCTTTGGCGGAGCATTAAGTTTCCAAATTCTACTACAGGCCTCAGTTAGAAGGTTTCTGTCCAAATTCTCTGTATTTGGGCTATTTTGATGTTGATTGAGATTGCGTAAGAGTTTGTAACCTGATTTGGCAGAGTATTGACCATCTTTTGTAAAGATCCAGATATTAGAGTCGCCAGCTCCTGTAATGGATGGCCTTATATTCTTGATAATCTCTATATCCTCCGGGTCTACAAAAGAACTTAGTTTATTAGTATCCCACCCCATGGTTTCAGCATTGAGAAATTCACTAACTTTTGACTTCAGGTCTATACAGTTGGTTAAGCTTTTTGGTGGTCTAGGAGGGTTTGTAGGTAGCCAATTATCCAGCCACATATAAGTTTGTTCTCCTCCTCCTATAATCTTTCTTATTCCTGATTTTAGAAGTTCATTACCTTGCAATATGCTCTTCCATGCGTGACTGGCATTAGATTTTATCTTGGCTTGTAAGAGTCCAGTCTTTTGGAAATACTTTGACTTGTAGACTCTGCTGAGCAACGAGTTTGGATTCTGAAGAATTCTCCAACTCTGTTTTGCAACAAGAGCTAGGTTAAAATCCTTCAGGTCTCTTATTCCTAGTCCACCCAGACTTTTGGAGTCTACAATTGTACTCCAAGCTATCCATGGTATGCCTTGTCTGTCCTTGGCGTTAGACCACCAGAATTTTCTCATGGCTTTTGTCATCTGATTAAGTACTCTTTTTGGCAGAAGGAAGCATGACATACTATACGCTGGGATAGCTGTAGCTACGGCTTTCAAAAGAACTTCTTTTCCTGCAGGGGATAAGAAACGAGTATACAAACTGCTTATTTTTCTCTCAAGCTTTTGAGTAATAAAATCAAAGGCATTGCACTTATTTCTGCCTATGAATTCAGGGAGACCTAGGTATCTACCAAACCCAGCTGTTCTATGGATTCCTGTATATTCGCTCAAATTCTTTTTGTCTTCCCTGCTTAAGCCTTTACCAAACATAATAGCTGATTTATTAAAGTTTACAGCCTGACCTGAAGCTTCTTCATAGGTTTGCAGGATTTGTTTTAGCTCTATGCATTCTCCTTCCTCAGCTTTACAAAATAGTAGTGAATCATCTGCAAAAAGTAAATGAGAGATTGCAGGGCCAGACCTATTTGCCTTAAAACCATGAAGTTTTCCGAGTTGGATACTATTTTGAATAATAGATGATAATCCTTCAGTACATAATAAATAAAGGTAAGGAGAAATGGGGTCGCCTTGCCTTATTCCTCTGCTCGGTATTATTTTTCCAACAGGGTTACCGTTTATTAGTATTGAATATGAGGCAGAGCTGATACATTTCATTACCCATCTACACCATTTCTCATTAAAGCCTAGACCCTTCATTATATCATCTATGTAGTTCCATTTTACTTTGTCAAAAGCTTTACTTATATCTAGTTTTAAAGCTAAAAAAGGATGTTTTAGTCTTTTTGTGCTCAGTGAATGAAGAAGTTCATGAGCAATGAGTATATTGTCAGTAATGAGTCTGTTTGGAATAAAAGCTGTTTGATTTTCTGATATTATTAGATGAAGCCAGGGTTTTAGTCGGTCTGCTAATACTTTAGATATCAACTTATATGCAACATTGCATAAGCTGATTGGTCTAAAGTCTTTAGGGCTTGTAGGAGAATCTGTTTTAGGTATGAGGCAAATGTGGGTTTGGTTCATTTCATCTTCTAGATTTTCATGATCAAAGAAAGCTTTAGCAAAATATAATGCACCTGTTTTTATTGTCTCCCAATGATCCTTGAAGAAGCCTGGATTTAATCCATCTGGGCCTGGAGCTTTCTCTCTATCCATTTGTCGCAGAGCCTGGAAGAGTTCTTCTTCTGAGACAGGTTTGGTGAGGTCCTTGTTCATTTCTTCTGTGACCTTAGGTTTTATATGCTTCATGATCTCTTCAGTTGACCTGTCCGTGTTAAGAGAGTAGAGATCAGTGAAGTAGTTTATAAAGATTTTCTGGATTTCCTCTTCAGATGTACTGATTTTCCCAGTATCATCGCAAATTGCAGTGATGCGATTAAAAGATCTTCTTTGTTTAGTATTTAAGTGGAAAAATCTTGTATTTTTATCGCCCACTCTTAACCATAATACTCTACTTTTTGTTCTCCAGTATTCTTCTTCAAGTTTATACTCTTTAGCTAGTTTAGTTTTTATAGTATTTATATAAGCAAAATCTAAGGGATCAGAGTTATACGCTTGTTTTAGGAGATTCTTCAGCTTTTCAATCTTCTTTGCTGAGTTTGCTGCAGTTTTTGACTTCCATCTGGCGAGACTTGATCGACATCTTTTGAGTGCTATATGGAAGCGACTGCCCGGTAAACTCTGACACTTTGTCTCCCATGTGAGCTGAATCTCCTTCTTGACTTCTTTATTGAATCTCCATCTATTATCGTATCTGAAGAGCTTTGTTCCTTTCCATTTTCTGTCACCTGTATTAAGGAGAAGTGGTTTATGGTCAGAACCTATCCAGTCAAGTAGCTTAACATATGCTCTTGGAAACATGTCTTGCCACTCAGCCGTGGCCACCACTCTATCTATTTTAGATTGTATAGTGTAGTGTTTCCTGTGTCCCATCCATGTGTACTGACCTCCCACAGTCTTTAAGTCATGGAGACCCAAAGTATTGAGCATTCTCCTAAACGTATTAAAAGTGTACTCAGCTCTTCTCGGACCTCCGCTTTTCTCTTCATTGCTTTTTATATCATTGAGATCTCCAAGGACCACTCTAGGTTTGTTGATGAAGATTCCAGCTTCTGCCATACGGATCAGCTTCTTCCAGTGTAGGTTTCTCAGTCTCTGATCCGGATTGCCATAGATGTAGGTTATGTAGAAGGTAGGAGTTCCTGCTTCCGAGATGCATATATCAGTTTGATGAAGTGAAGGTTTCTTCATAAAACTCAAACTGATGTGATCTTCCCAAAAAATAGCTAACCCTCCTCTAAGGCCTTCAGAGGGTAAAACATAGCTATGAGCATAGCCTAGCTCTGTTCCGATACTTTTTACATACTTTATGCCGTTTTTAGTTTCAGTGAGGAACAAGACATCAGGTTTAGAAGACTTCCGGATGTCTTTTAGGTATGGAATTGTCAAGGGGTTCCTCTTTAAGCCTTGACAATTCCAATGCATTACTCTCATGGCTCCGGTGGTGGTCTTATGGCGACCACCAAGCCATCCTCATCGTTAGTCTCTTCCAGTCTTTGTCTTCTAGCTGAGTAAGAAACTTCAGAGATGATGTCTTCGAACTTTCTTTTTGATCCTCTGTCTGCGCCGGAGGTTGAGCCTATCTCGAAGGTTGTGGTAGGGCAAGAGATGCCTGGGATAGATACTGGAGTTCCTTGGTTGAGAAGAGGTTGGGTAACATCCTGCATATACTCAGCTATATGGATTTGATCCAAGTTTTCCTCTTCGTCATGATAATCAACTTGTTCTATTGGGCTTTCTACCTCCTCTTCTTCAGCCATTAGTTGCTCACCTTCAGCTAAGGCTTGCTCTTGATCCTGTTGTTGCAGATTTATTTGCTGGCCTAATTGTTCTTCTTCATTCTGCTCGATGAGTTGTTGTGGCTGAGGCAGAACATGACCACATTCCATTTCTTCATGTGTTAGTCGTCCACAAGTCACACAGAACTTCTTTAACCTTTCGTATTCAAAACGGAGCAGTACTTGATCCCTTCCTTCTTCAAAGTGGATGTATCTAGTGAAGGTAAGCGGCTGGTAAGCATCAAATCTTATTCTGACCCAAACTTCTGATAAGTTGTCCCTTGTAGGCTCCACTATTCTAAGACCTTCCAGATGTCCCAACTCTCTTCCTATTTCTTCAACTACTTCCTGGTTTCGATATTCATTTGGAATGTTGTAGATTTGAACCCAGAAAGATATTGTGGTAAGGAAGTTTGGGTTTCCTCTTCTATACCAAGGATCCATAACAACCATCCAGTCTTTAAAGGACCAAGGACCTCTATCTATTACAGATAAGAGATTGTGCTCCTCTGTAAAGAAGAACTGGATTGTACCGTCATCGTTTATTTGGCCTCGTACACGATCATGAAGTCTCCAAGCTTTCGGAAGTGTGTTGCGCATTCCAGTGAGGTTTTGATGCGCCGGGTTTAGTCCTCTAACCACCAGACTGAGTCGATTCGCTGTTGCGTTTCTTCGCTGGGTATCTCGCGAGAGACGAAGAGGTTGAAGATTTGACCCAATGTTTAAATTTTGCATTGCTTTCCAGAGATCTCTGTCCATCTTGCTTGGATAAGTTGTGAGAGTGAATTTTTATGGTAAAAGAAGAAGATTTACCGAAAGAATCGGATTGAAATCGCACAGAGCGAACAGTAAAACCCTTGTCGCCTTTTCAGGAACTTTCGGGAGTAGATATTTTGCATGTGTTTGCATTTTAGTGCATAATATATTATTTTCCTATTAAAAATGAATGTAGCAGAATCTTTTTGTTTATGTTTTTATCTTGTTCAATACATTGACTGAGTAACCAATTAATCGGCCGATTAAACATGACATGTGTGGTTAGCATGGTGATTTGGGTCACTTCGTTTGAGTTATATGTTGGTCCAAGTAATGATCGTAGTCTACATCGAAATTAAAACTCGTCCGCGTAATTAAACAAAACGTTTAGCCCAAAATCAAGATTTGCTTGTTTTATTCATTTCGGCCCAAATTAAATTTTCCTTTACCCAGCCAAAGCCCATAAAATCGCTATTCTATCTTCCCCGATAAAACTATTTTTCCGACAAAAAATTCACAAATTTCTCTAAAACCCTATTGTGTAAAGCATAGAGATTTCGACCAATACTCATCGTAATCGACACCGAGCTTCATCTGCAATTAGACCCTGCTCGAAAGCTAGGTCAAAACCTCTAACCATATATGTTTCTAATAATAGTACTTGAGACTGATAAGTGTTGTAGATAATTTTCATGTTTGTGTTCTTGTTTTAAGTCTTGATTTTGTAAGCATGTAACAATGTACCGTATGAAATTTTTATGGTCTGTGGATTCATGTGGCATTTTCAGTAAGGATTTTACATTTAACAAGTTAGAATTTGTTAGTTTTGCTTTGGACTGTAGTTTTGTATTGTGATCTAATTGGTATGTATTTATAAATCAAGTATAAGTGATCTGTTTTTCATATGTATATGTATTATACAAAATTTGTATTACATGTATCAAATGTGATATTATACATATAAAATTACAAAAATTTCCTCTGTGTACTCTCCAATTTTTTTAATCTTCAATTTAGGACATGAATCATATGTTTTGGAGACTCTTTCCTCTTATTTTAATCCGTTGAAATATATCAAAACTTAATTTTCCATCAAATTAAAGCATTCGTAGCAACGTTGGTAGAATTATCAAAACTTAATTTACCATCAAATTAAAGCATTTGTAAGCAACGTTGGTAGATTAAGATGTAGATTTATTGTGAGAACACTCTCTCATACGAGAACAGCCTAGCTCTACTAAATTGATCCAACCAAATAAAAACCTCTGAAAACGAAAAAAAAATAAAAGCCAACATAGGAGCAATTCACTTCGTTGCAGAAAATCACTACCGTAAAATAAGTGAAGAAACAGAGTACTTGTAGAGGATCCATTGGTTGGAATTCATTTTTAACAAAATCGCATCAAACCATTTTATGTTAAATTTTTGGTGTTGACATTTTTCCGTGAACATTATGAAGTAGTGTATTCACAATTTCATATGTTGAAAGGCGAATTTTGAATAAATAATAACTCCCTATTAGATTGTATGTAAAACTTAAATTGTAACATTTTTCAAATATTCCACACTGAAAATATGAGGTGAAATTTCTTTTATAACAAGCCTAAAAATCCTTTAGTAGATTTGGGTGTATTACGGTTCTACTTCTATCACCAATTTGTTGCACTTTGAGACCTGTTTTTCACTGTAGAGATGAAAAATATTCATATATGCACCCTTTCCAATCTCAGAAGATAGTCTTAGACAGATTTACATTTGCCAAAGTCTATGGTATCTATCATAGAATGGCTTGCCATACTGACACATGATTAAAGAAAGAGTAGAATGAGAGCTACCGATTTCCATATATCCACGGTAGAAAAACTGATGCTCCAACCAAATGTTAGTGGCATGACTTGGGGATGACTGACAATCTTATATCCTTGTCCAAATAATCTTTTGAAGAGTAAGATCTTTGGGAGCGGCCATCAATGGACCATGTGGGCTATCAGATGAGACAGATGGATGGACGAAAGAATTACATATATCGGTTAAATCAAGTTTATCAGAACTAGCATGAGGAACATCAGAGTTTAAAAAAAATTGTGTGCACACATCAGAGTTATCTTAACTTTTAATAGCCGTCAGAGCAGCTACTTAAAATACAAATATACTGTATAATATTTCTTTTTTTAATGTAAAATTTTGGAGAATGGTGTACTAACATTTCAGGGCTTAATTATCTGTGAAATAATCAAAAATGGAGATATTAAAATGTAGTAAGATGGTAGAGAGATAGGAAGAAAAATGAGGAGAAAAAGTCGGGTTTAGACTATTTAGTGAATTATACGTTTTTGGGTTACTTGTATAAGTGAGGAGAAAGGGTCGGGTTAACCATTCTAACCTCTAAAAGCGATCATACTTTCTTTGGAAAAAGGCGTGAACCATGCTGTTTCCTGATACTTGTAGTATCGTTTGACCGGTGTTAAAATATTTGTGAAGCTCAAGATATATTTATTTATCAGTTATTTTGTCAACGACACGATTGTCTATTTTTACTTATTTCGTAATTTCTTTATATCGATAAGCCATGAGGAAAGCTTGGAAATATTATAAATTTTGCAGTATATCAAAATGATTTGAAAGGGGTATTCTTTGTAACTTTTGAAGAGTCGTTTCTTATCCTTTTGCGTTAATGACAATTACTGTAAACTTGGGTTTGTACTTTTGATTTTAAAGATTTTCCAAATGTTGTTTGCTAAATGTATATTTATCCAGTCAAAATTTTAAATTTTAACTAGTTATGTCTTTTGACTCTATGGACCAAAGGTATTGTCTTCTATCACTACTTCTTTTCGTTTTGTCAATAATCTGTTGTCTTCCCTTTTGTATGCTGTTTCTATTAAATCCTGTAGTCAAGTCTCCAATGGATTTATCATTCACGAAGCAAAAAAGGGTGAATATCATATATGAATTTAAATCGTCTTCTAAGTACAGTAGTCTAGAGATCATGTCCGATGAAAGTCATTGTCTTAATTCTTCTCGTCTACATAAATGTGTATTTTGTTCACCAATGAAAATTCTCTTTCTCTGGAGAAGACTGACTTAAACCAAAGGATTATAGATAGGGTACAATAACATTCAATGGACAGGGTTTGTTATTAAAAATTTGTGGTTCAACTTTTTTATTATAATACTTTAGATATATTAACTACAATAATTCTAAAAAGCAAATTCTTTGTTGAAATTATTTGTACAACTACCAAAGAAAATCAACTGAAAATATTAAACATCCACTATTAATCGACTTAACCAAAACGAGATATTAAAATTCAAAGCAAAGCACACCACACATAAATAGAAAGTTCTTTATAGAAGATATTTTCATCAAACAGAACCTGACGACAGCGGGGGAATTTTATCGGTTTTCTGGTCATCGGAGGGTTTCTTGAAGGTTGTACTTCCGAAGAGCAAGAAACCGACGGCAAACCCGGCCATAGCGACAATAAAAATGCCGCCGTTAAAGGACATCACCGCGAGCATCACTAGATAGGAGAGGCCAATCCTGAATGTGTACAAGGCGGTCTGAACGATCCCAGAGGCGCGGCTAGTGGAGCCAACACCTCGGAGGATAGGAGAATGGGCGAGCCACTCGGTGATTACGGCAATGACGAAAACAACGATGAGGCTAAGAGCGTACATACCGGAGCTTGTCCCGGGCCATCCCGAGAAGAGAACTTCCGTATTCTTACCCCAGAAGAACGTCATGTGCATCGTCATCATCATGTCGGGGTTGGTTTGATTTGCCATTGATGATGATGGTGGTGGCAAGTTATGCATGTTGTCATGATCCATGACTTGGTATTTGGCAACGGTAGGATTCTGAGGTCTTTTGTTCAAGACAAAAATTAAAGAGAGAAATTGTGATTTTCTTTGTTTCTGTGGTTTCCTAAATATATGTGATTTGTAGTTCTGCTGCAGTACAAGTAGAGCATGTTTTGACTTGTCAAAAACTTTGTGTAGTACAACAATCGTTATAATCGATTTCTCCTGTATACCTATTTTCATAATGACCATGCCTCGTTGATCAAAAAAAGAAAAAAAAAATGACAATGCTCATTTTTTTTGATAAAAAAAAGTGACCATGCCACATTCTTTCAACTCGTATTATGAATTATAATAAAATAAAATTAAAATTATAGAGATCGTCTTGTTTGTAACAGTTCTAATGACTCAATACTAGATTTTGATCCGCGCTTCAAAAGCGCTGATTTTTTTGAATTATAAACAAAGTGAGTATGAATTAGTATTTTAGGTTTGTTATATATTATTTTGCTATAAAATTGTATTTATTGAACAAAGAAAATGCTTAAAATTATATAACTTACGAATTAGTTTATTTGAGATTTTATATATAAATATTTATGTAACTTTTTCTTAGGCACGAGAATTTTACATGGATCCCAAAAACGAACAAAAACTGACACGAAATACGTGTTCGGGTCTGGGGTCAGGGAAAAGTTTTAAATTATATAATTTATGAGTTAGTTTATTTGAGACTTTATATATACATTTTTATGTAGCTCTCTCTCTCTTAGACATGAGAATTTTACCCAGATCCGAAAATGACATAAAACTAACACGAAATACATGTTTTGGTATGGGATTAAGGAAAAGTAACTATTGGATTTTTTGACCCGCGGATATCTGTTCGAGTACAGTGACCCGAAATATCCAAAATATTTTTTTGTATATTATGTATATTTAGGTATTTAGATATGTTTTCGGTTTACAAATATTTTTTGTAAGTATCGTGTTCACGTTTTTGGTTTATAGTTTCAGGTAAAAAAATTTAAAAAAATATTTCAGGTATTAGAATAAAAAATTGATTTTTTTGGTTCCTCGGGTAAGAATTCAGGTACAATTTTGGAGTTTTGTGTATTTAAGTATTTTTAGATATTTGTTTGAATTTTGGGTATTTTGTGTTTTTGAGTTTACGGCTTTTCGGGTGCTTTGAGTCTTTTTTGGTCATACATACCTAAATCGAGCCGAACTTATTACGTACTAAAATTTTAGGTACTTTAAATTATGATTTGAATTGACTCAGATCCAAAAGGAACCGATTTTTTTTCAAATACTTATTTGTATCCAAATGTTGAGGACCCAAATATCTCGAACTTAAAAGGAACCGATTTATACCGGACTGACGGCCCAAATACCCAATCCTATTCTTTCATTATATTTTGTGTATTTTATAAGAGTTAAATTTATTGAATTAGTGATAATTAATATTTACTTTGGATTTTTTGGCTAATTTAATAGTACAAATTTGTAAGTCTTTTTGTTAAACAGAAATAGAAAAAGGATTTGTAGGGGTTTTAATAATTTTAAAACTTATCTTAAAAACAATTTCTTTTATAAATTGTTTTATGAAAATCAATTTAACGTAATATGTGTATATATATTTTGTTTTTGTTTTAACAGATAGATACTAAAGTGCTTTTATCTAATTTGATTTTGTATATTTTAAATTATATAAACTTAAAAATTAATTTAACGTATACTTTTGATACTAATTTGATTTTTATGTTTGGTTATCTATATAAGGTCAAAATCTCATTCAGGTAGATTAATCCACTTCCGTGACGGAAATCCATAAATTAAACATCAACTTCCATTGGCCTAATGCAATCTAGCCATTGGCCTAATGCATTAATTACAAGTCTACTAACCATCTAGCAGTTCTAACATTAACTTCCGTTAGCCAATTATGCAAGAGCTTTACTAAGTTCTTTCAAGCATTTCAACAAACACCTTTCGAGCATGAAATAGCTTAGAATTTAGATATGAGAGATCAAATCAAATCTAGCATTAAGAACCCTTAGTAAGCATAGAAACGAGTAGATCTAGTAACAAACACCTTAACTTTTCACTAATCACTTCAGATCTGCCTAACCCATGGATTTAAGGTGAATCTACTCACTAATTGTCATGATATATCTTAAACCAATGTCAAGTTCAAGACAAATTTATACTAATAAAAGGGATCTTTCTTCCCCAATTTCAATATCCGACATATTTCAAGGGCGCAAAACACAATGGCGGACAAGCTTGCACATGAGGCAAGGAGTTCACCTTCAGCTATGTTATATGTTGATTTGATACCTCCGGTTTGGCTTTCTGGACCGGCGGAATCACGTTAGAGTAGCTTATTGTTGTAAAAAAACAGAGTTTTCAAGGCTCCAGAGAGCGTCTACATCAGTTAAAAAAGTTTTCCGAAAGATGCCACGTGGCATTGTTATTAAAAAGACAGAAAATAAATAGTAAGTAAATATACAATATACACTACAAGAAAATCGAGTATTAATTACGTCGGAAAAACGCTATGTAACGATACGATAGCGTTATTAGGTGCGCTGTATCATCGGCCGCGATAATAGGTCGAGCACATTAGATAGCGGTTTTTTCTACTGCTACTGCATTATAATTTATATAGCGTTTTATGTATGCAACTAAAATTGTTTTGATAACGTTTATTTGTTGTTATTATTTACATTATTAAACATAAAAAGTACAAATAGAAATAGTTAAAAAGAAATTATATATCAAAACTGGTTACAAATAGAAAACCGGTTATATCAAACTAACAAGATTAAACCAGACGAAACCAATTTTTTAAAAAATACTAAACCTAAATTTCTAAACCTAAAGTTCATCCATCTTCGAGAAATGCCGCCGCATCCGTCACTCCTTCATCGAATCTCCACACCGAAGCTTCTTCAGATCTGGCGTCGGTTTTCTTCATCCTCCCTCCTCTTCTTCAGAGCGCGGTGGAGTTAGAATCTTGACCAGCGTCTTGATTTGGAGAACTTCATCTTGCCGCAATCAAAAGGGATCGTCTCTGGGCATCGTCGTCAGGCAGAGGAGTATCGCGGTAGATTGGCTTTGAAGACGGTGGTGTTTGGCTTCGTCGCCGTTTTCATCTCTGAGAAAGTTCTCCCCACCTGTCCCAACAGTCTCATTACTTTTTATAAATCTGGATAAAAGGAAAAACTGAAAACCTTGATAAGGGTAAAAGAGATGTATCTTGAGTGACAAATGCAGCAGCGAAGTTCAGAGTTTGAAGGTGCCAGAGGCGGAGTTCGGAGTTGAAGGGGCCATAGGCGGAGCTGAAGGCGGATTGCTAAATCAAACTCACATCAAGACTTTAAGAAAAAATAATTGAGAAGAACATAAAAGATTAAACAGAGAAGAAGACTCAACGGGGAAAGGGAAGAGGTAAGAGGAGGCATATCCTCTGGAGCCCCTGAATGTCAAAAGGCAATCTTTCATAGACACCCATATAAACATAAAGATAAACATTTATTTAAAAAATCGGAAATGGCGGAAATGGCATAAAAACCGTGGAATAGTTAAAGTATTTACAAGTTTTACCAGGGTATAACCCATCCGCCCCGACCCGCCCCAGATTTATGGTCAATTCAATTGAACCGAATCGTCTAACCGTCTAACCAATCCCTCGAAACCAAACCAATCCCTCGAAACCAAACCCAGCCCTCGAAACCGAACCAATCCCTCGAAAACCAAACCAAATCTGTCGGTTTTGTCGGTTTTCAATAACTCAATTTAGTTAAACCTCCTCTTGTCGATTTCAACATTTCTCTCCATTTCTCCCCTTTCACTCGAGTTCAAACCCTAGTTTCGTTGAGTTTTGAATTTCAATTCCGTACCCAAAATCAACGGTGAGAACGAGAGAGAGAAGAATTCGGAGGATTCAATCGAGTGCGATGGTGGTCGAAACGAGAGGAGGTAAGAGGAAGGATAATCCAACGAAGGAAGAGACTCGGAGAGTGAAGTTTGCAAAGGAGACGACGGCGAAGGCCTCCAATAACATCGAGAAGACGACGACGGAGAATGTTGACTCGACGGCAAAGATGACGGAGACGACAGAGACTGTGGAATCAACGGGACAGACGAGGGAGACGAGTGAGGACTCTAGGGAGATTACGGCGGAGAAGACGAGTGAGGACTCGAGGGAGATTACGGCGGGAACGGAGCCGACTGAAGTGCCTTTAGAAACTGTTCCGACGACAGTAAACAAAGGTCCTACTGGCCCATCTCCTCCAGCTCTTCCAGCAACTCCGGCGATTGGGACTCATTATGGAGATAAAGAAAATGATGATGAGAATGAAGGGTCTGAAGAAGGAAATGGAGACGGAGAAGAAAAGGATGATGAGAATGAAGGTTCTGAAAAAGGAAATGGAGATGGAGAAGGAAAGGATGATGAGAATGGAGGTTCTGAAGATGAAGGTTCTGAAGAAGAAAATGGAGACGGAGAAGGAAAGGATGATGATAATGAAGGTTCTGAAGAAGAAAATGGAGACGGAGAAGAAGAGTTAGCAAATGGAGATAGAGAAGCAAACGAGAATGACAATGAGAATCCACCAGAACCCGAGGTAAGAAATTATCACTTAGGTATACTAGGAGAACTTGGATATAACTTGGATATAACTTGTAGCAAAATTGGATATAACTTGGAGCAAAATTGGATATAAGTTTAATATAACTTGGATATAACTTTGGTATAACAAAATAAAACTTTGCTATAACTAATTTAAAACTTTAGTATAACTTGCAGGGTTTGAATGGAAATGTGGGACTCGATATAGTCAAACCGACGAGCATGTTTTTCAAGCCCAGTGAGTACAGCAAAAAAAATAAAGCTTGGCACAAGGTATATGATAGCTAGCGCGATTAAGACGCTAAAAAATCTGAAACCCAAGCTGTCTAACGTGGAGTGGAGCTGGTTCACGGAGCATCCCCAATTCAAACACATTTCCACATGAAGAGTGAGAATAACCATAGGGTACAAGGAATATGGATGTTGTTGCTGCGTACTGCTGGTAGCGAGAGGCGGAGAGAGAGGTGGTTAATTGTGAATGGGGTTGCCATCCGTTACGGGCTGAGGGAACATGGTTTGATATATGGGTTATTCTGCCACAACAATCCTCTCGGCTACAAAGAGCTTGGTGGGACGAGGTTCGTTGATCGTCATTTCAAGGAAGGAGAACCTAGAAGGTTAGAGGATGTTAAGAAGAAGCTGGTGAACATGGGACCCCACAAAGACAGACTGAAGATGGCGGTTCTATTCTTCTTAGATTCGGTTGTTTGTGCGTAAACCAAAGTTGGACACAAGGCTAATGATGTGTTGATATTGTTGTCAACTGATGCAAATTTTTTTGAGTGTAACAACTTCTTGCATTTGAGGCAATTCCTAAGCTACGAGTTGCGTTCAGACAGCCTGTTGATGGAGCTTCTCCCAACTGTCTGAGGATGTGCAAGACCTCATTCAAACGAAATGGATCGACAGGGGTGTCACTTGCTGTGATAAAAAAGGAACTGGGTAACACAACTATAAGTCTTCATGTGAACTAAAGTCTTCCTGTGAAACTGTGGTAGAACTAAGGTAGTACTAGAAACCGAACTATGGTAGAACTAGGGTAGAACTAGGGTAGAACTAGGGTAGAACTATGGTAGAACTATGGTAGAACTATGGTAGACCTATGGAAGAACTATGGAAAAAGTTTAAAAAATAATTATGTTTGTGGCGGGTTATTGACAGCATCATCCCCACCAGAACTCCACAAGAAGAAAGGCTGTTGGATGAGATTTTGGAAGATGAAGACGACGTTGATGAATCTGATATAGCTGTGGACAGTTGGGAGAAGTGTCTGGATGCAGGCGAAAAGATATTTTTTAAAGTTATGTTCGACCAAGATGTTGCTGGGCGTGCAAAACAGCCAGAACCGATTGAAGATGCAGCAGGGGATGGAGTACAGATAGGTGAGCAGTCGGTTCAACTGAGAGATGTTATGAAGTTGGTGAAAAGAACAATGAAACTGTTGAGGACAGTTGACAAGAAGGTTGACCAGTTGGATGGGAGATTGGCCCCGCTTGAGGAGTTTGTCAAGGAAGCACAAGGCAAAGCAGCAGAGGTAGATGAAGCAGAATCACAAGGGAAAGGTAAAAGCCAGAAACGCAAGAAGTCTTTGGGGAAATGCAAAAAACAGAAAAGCTAAGTGAAGTCGAGTGAAGAACCTGTGGTTTTATGGAGGGTTTTATGTTTAACGTTTTTATTTTGTAGACAAACAAAGTCTTTGGATGTTTATCTAGTTTGTGATGTAGATTTAGAACTTTAACTATGTTATGACTATGTTGTTATGACTATTTTGTTATGTTGTTATTGTTGACCATGAGAGTGACAGTGAGAGCTACAAATTGTAGGTATTAGCTGAATCGTTATTATAATTCTTGGACAGAATACAAACTTTAAAATGAAAATGAGATAACATAAGGGTTCTAACATTAGATAAGATTCAAGACTAGCTTGAATTATAACATAAGTTTTGACAGAGACACTTATACAACTCTTAACAAACAAAGACTTGTATTAACCGAAATTGGAAATAGATAGGGAAATACAAAGTTTTTTAGCACATCCATGAACTCAGTACTTAGAGTTGAGAGCATCATCTAATGGACCTCATGGACGGGAGGTGGAGGTAATAAGCCTCTTAAGCTTAGCAATCTCTTCAGCCATATCATTGACCTCCATCCTTAGGTGCCTCACTTCATCCTCAACACCAAAACTCCATGGCTAACGAAAGTGCATCCCATCGTCCTGCACAGTTTCACCCAGAGTATACCTTAGTTTCACCGAGTATGACTAAACACAGTTTCACCCAGAGTATAACACAGTTTCACCGAATATGACTAAACACAGTTTCATCCAGAGTATAACACAGTTTCACCCAGTATGACTAAACACAGTTTCACCCGGAGTATAACACAGTTTCACCTAGTATGATTAACACAGTTTCTACAAAGAAGGAAATTGCCTCATAATTCTTGCAGGTGAAGTACCTACTTCCAGGTAAGGTATCGAAATCGTGGCGATACTTCGGATTTGGAGACACATCCGTCTCGATTTCACCACCACATGGACAACGGGTAGAAATTCCATATTGTGCATCGCAAATGTAGCCTAACATGTCGTAGTGTTTCTTCAGCTTCTTCATCTCCTTCTTCTCTTCGTACGGATGAGTCATGGTCAGTAAAAGGGAAGGGAAAGAGCAAAATCGTGGATGTACAGAGAATATGAGGATAGAGAGGAAAGATAATGGATTATGAGATGTGTGTGGGAGTGGGAGGACGAGATGAGATAAGAGAGTAGAGAGAGTGCTTGGGAAAAGATAAAAATGAGTAGACAGAGCATAGTTGACAAGACAAGAGAGAGAGAGAGAGAGAGAGAGAGAGAGAGAGAGAGAGAGAGAGAGAGAGAGAGAGAGAGAGAGAGTCACGAGAAAGGAAAAGAGCAGAGGGAATCTAACTTTGACCGAAATAATTGAAAATTTTGGAATATTTTCGGTTTGGCGCGAAAAAAAAAATATTTTCCCCCCAAACAAATTTGCTCATAGTTTTACTGAAGTTTCAGGTGTTACCAAATTTCTTCATAGTTCTATTTTTCATGATTTTAACATTTTTTAATTTTACGTATAATTTAAATTTGTGAATAAAGTTTTACTTGTCATTTTTCCTCATTACCATGTAACCATAACTGATAAGTGCAAGAATATTGTTAAAATCACGAGAATTATAGAGTACTACTTTGTAAGCTCTTCTTTATTAAGAAAGTGATCTTGGAAAGACTATATAATGCATAAGAGAAAATGTGATGTCGATGAATCATGTTAGTTAATATTTGTTATTTTGCACTAGTATTGTCGATGAATGTGATGTTGATGAATTAGTCAAGTGATTGTGCTTGTGCATTAACAATTATGTGTGTTGGATTAGAGGGGATTATGTCATGTTAATATCTGTTATTTACTAATTTGGTAACACCTTGTTTTACTAGTTTTCCGTGGTTTTCCAATACATAGTTGAGAGTTTCAAAACAGAGAAACATAATTAAACGCAGAGAATACATAGGTTCTTAACAATTTCCTCTTGATAGAGTAAACATTAAACATATAGATTTTGAAAGTTTCTAACAATTTCCTCTTTTTGTTGAATCCTCTCCAATTTTTTTGTCAGTTCTGCAATGGTTTAGTTTAACTGTTCGATCACTCTACTCTGCTCTCGGATCTCATCTCGGGCTTCAATCAAACCATTTGAAGTACTTGCATCCATTTTTCTCCTGCCGCAAATTCCATTGTAAATAATTTATTTTTCAATCTCAGATCACAATTTCTATCATCAGCTAGGATACCTTATAACGCGGACAGCCATAAAATCATCGCTCCGGGTTCTTGTCTGTCCAAGCTTGTCTTATTTCAGCATCTAAGCGACAGAAACACAATTTCCTTCCAGAATTTTGCCTTCTCATAGACGATCCCGAACCATCTCCTTGCATCTTCGATATTTTGTCCTCAGAAGTAGAAGAGAGAGAGAGAGAGAGAGAGAGAGAGAGAGAGAGAGAGAGAGAGAGAGAGGAGAGAGAGAGAGAGAGAGGGAGAGAGAGAGAGAGAGAGAGAGAGAGAGAGAGAGAAGAGAGAGAGAGAGAGAGAGAGAGAGAGAGAGGAGAGAGAGAGAGAGAGAGAGAGAGAGAGAGAGAGAGAGAGAGAGAGAGAGAGAGAGAGAGAGAGAGAGAGAGAGAGAGAGAGAGAGAGAGAGAGAGAGAGAGAGAGAGAGAGAGAGAGAGAGAGAGAGAGAGAGAGAGAGAGAGAGAGAGAGAGAGAGAGAGAGAGAGAGAGAGATATGCGAAGAAGATGCAGTATTTATTTCATTTATTATATTTATAAAGAAGAAATTCGGGTATATTCAGAAAAAAATATACTTAGTTATACTTAGTTATACCAATCCGATTAAAAAGCAAAAGCAACACTCCAAGTTCCACATACCAAAAGCAACACTCCAAGTTCAACATACCAAAAGCAACATACCAAGTTCAACATACCAAAAAGCAACATACCAAAAGCTCTAGTTTGGTTCACTTGGATTATTAGTACGCATTCCAAACAACAGCCAATTAAACATGAAATTTGTCCTCGGTCGCCTTACATTTTTTGTCCTTTTACGCCGTTCTCCAACTGATGGATTGCTATTAACCTTTTTCCTTCCCTTCCTCATTAGCTTTTTTTGGAGGTATGATGTAAGACCCAAACCTGGATCCCATGATCCAACCAGTCCGCGGCCTTACCTAAACATCTAAGTGTAATTCAGCCGGTTAAGGTCCAATCTTTACTTAGTCATTTTTCAATCATTGAGGTTCATGCAATAATAAAAACAATGCGGAAGCTTAAGGCAAACATCATCTTATATATATATATATGTCAAATGTGATCCATACATAGTATTCAAATCATAAGTTGCACAATAGGCTAAACATAAATCCAATGTTTACAACATGAACTACATCACACATCCCACACGGCCAAGGTCTTCATGGCTCCTTAGATTTACCACGATCCCTGTCAGGACCTGAAATCAAAACCCACAACACATATGCATAAGATTCATGACTGATATCCTAGCAATATACAACCTAAGCATGGTTTGGACACTTAGTCCATTTCTGGCCGATTTGAGAACCATTGATTTACTCATCCAAAAACTAATTAAAACACATGATAATTCATGATAATTCATGATTAAGAGAATGGTCCAAGCGGATTTCCCAGAACCGGCCTTGATCATATTGATCTTGGCCATGAACAACCTAACCGGCCTCATGGTACCATCTCGAAATCAATCATATAAAATTATTCTATCACTTTGATAATTCATTATAAATCCCCACTAAGGGATATCAAACGCCAAATCCCAATAACTCCCACTGGAAGTATGAGATCGGACCATACATGCCCAACCAAGGCCATGGAGAGATTACTCTGATCTGGCCAAGCCTTGGTGGCGTGTTCATGAGTTTAGACTCATAGATAACTTCAGAATATGATGGAGAAGAGATATATTGACAGAGTAAGAACAATAGATGCAACCATCCACTTATGGATCAAACGGCCAAACCACCCGGATGGATGATTCATGGCGGTTTGTACTTGGTTTGCATCCAGTACCTTAGGTGTGTTCGGAAGCCCCCACACTCTTCTCTGCAGCCTTCTCCTTTCCTCTGGTATCCATTTCCGATCAAGCTTCACTTGCCCACGGCTTAGAACTCACCGGAATCACCTTTGCTTCTCACGGACTGCCTTTGCGGTCTCACTTCTCTTTTCTCTCTTTGATTCTGTAGAGATTTGGGCAGAGTTTCCCCTTATGTTTCTGATGAATTATGTCGACAGAGGAGGGGTTTATTTATAGGGAAGAGGCTTGGCAACCGTCCGGGCGATGTGATTGGTCATTTGACCAACGGACACCTTTTCGCCCAAAACCGCCCAACCGCTTGCAAACCGTCCCTTTCTTCCTTTGGGCTGATCGATCTCAAGCCCAAATGCTTGCCCAAACACTCAGCTCCCTTGCCCAAGCAACCTAGACCCAACGGACACACTTAACCAGCATCCGGGCCATAACCATCACTCATGGTCCGCAATGGCCGGTCAAGGCTCCATCACTCTGTCCAGCTGAGTTGAGCTGAGTGACAGTTGCCTGAGCTGAGTGAGCTACTCCTCCAGCTCCTGTGAGCTGCCTAAGACTGTGTGAGCTCCCTACCAGCTCCACCTAGCTGATTGAGCTGCTTCCGGACCATGTCCAGCTTCCGGATCACTCATCCAGCTACCATTTCCTTCTTTTCTTCTTATTCTGGTCAAGTCTCAGCTTCCTGATGCACTTAACCCTTTGTTTAGACCATGATACGCTTGCCTTTAGGTCTTTTCAACCTGGCCAGCCCAACTCCCCGCACCATGGCCTGTCCGGATGCCTTAGTTAGAACTAGGGACATGACAAGTCTCCCCCACTTGGAAGGAACTCGTCCCCGAGTTCATACTTGATGATTCTCCAACCACATACTGACTATACCACTCAGGATACTCAGCTTTCATTCTTGCTTCTGTTTCCCAAGTGATAATGTCTTTGCCATTGAATTCCCATACAATCTTTAGCATAGGAACTGTCTTCTTTCTCATTGCCTTTTCCATCCGATCAATGATCCGAACCGGCCTTGTTTCTAAGGTGAGGTTCTTACCAAGATCTTTTGGAATTTCTGGCAAAACAATGTCTTGATCCGTTAGGCACTTCCTTAGTTGAGACACATGGAATACATTATGGTAAGCATCCATTTCAGATGGCAAATCCAGTTTGTAAGCCACTGCCCCAACTCTTTCAAGTATCCTGAATGGACCTAAGAACCTTGGGTCTAGTTTCCTTCTCCCAGAAACTCTTGCCCTTCCTTTGAAAGTAATCATCTTGAGATAGATTAGATCACCAACCTCAAACTCAAGATGTTTCCTTCTCTTATCAGCATAACTCTTCTGGCGGTCTTGAGCTTCCCTCATCTTTTCTTTGACCAGTTTGATCTTTTCTGTGGTCTCTTCCACAATCTCAGGACCTATTATGCTGCGCTCCCCCACTTGGGTCCAGCATAAAGGTGTCCTGCAAGGCCGCCCATACAATGCTTCATAAGGAGACATACCTATACTGGTGTGAAAGCTGTTGTTGTATGCAAACTCCACCAGTGGTAAATGCTTCTCCCATGAGTCACCCCAATCTAGAACACATGCCCTTAGCATATCTTCCAATGTCTGGATGGTCCTTTCGGACTGACCATCCGTTTGAGGATGATAGGATGTGCTCATGTTCACTCTTGTCCCTAGGGCCTTTTGAAAGGCTCTCCAGAAATAAGAAGTGAACCTAGGGTCTCTGTCTGAGACTATACTGGCCGGCACTCCATGCAGCCTCACAATCTGATCCATGTAGATTTTCACAATCTCATCCACTCCATCACCTTTCTTGATGGGCAAGAAGTGTGCAGATTTGGTCAGGCGGTCCACAACCACCCATACTGCATCCTTCTTGTTTCTGGTTGTGGGAAATCCAGTCACAAAGTCCATTGTGATGTGATCCCACTTCCATTCTGGTATGGGGAGGTTTTGTAGTAAACCACTTGGAACCTGATGTTCAGCCTTGACCAATTGACAAGTAGGGCACTTTGCCACCCACTCAGCAATGTCAGCCTTCATCCTGATCCAATGGTAATACCTTTTGATGTCTTTGTACATCTTGTTTAGTCCCGGGTGCACTGAGAACTTAGACTTATGAGCTTGGCTCATAATCTCTTCCTTTAGTCCCCGGTCACCAGGAACACTAACCCGCCCATGTACCAAAATGGTACCATTTCTTGTGACTTGGTACTCAGTTTTATCATTCTTTGCAACCTTTTGCAAATTCTCATCCAAGCTTTGTGCTTGTTGTATTCTGGTAAGTAGATCAGCCTGGTTCACAGCCTCTAAACCCAAAGGCTCATCCTCACTTGCCATGGTGTCTAGATGTAGTGACCGGACCATCCCTTCCAGGATCTCTGCTTCCTTCTCAGCTGATACCTCAGCCCTACGCCTGCTTAAAGCATCTGCCACTAGATTGGCCTTGCCTGGGTGATAGGCAATGTCCAAATCATAGTCGGCCACAAACTCCATCCACCGCCTTTGTCTCAAATTCAACTCAGGTTGAGTGAAAATGTACTTCAGGCTCTTGTGGTCAGTGAGAATCTGGACTTTGGCACCATACAAGTATGATCTCCATATCTTCAAGGCAAACACCACTGCGGCCATCTCCAGGTCGTGTGTTGGGTAGTTGCCCTCATGCTTCCTGAGTTGCCTTGAGGCATATGCTATGACCTTCCCATTCTGTGTGAGCACACAGCCTAATCCAGTAATGGATGCATCCGTGTACACCACATATGGTTGATCTTCCTCAGGTAACACCAAAACTGGTGCACTGGTCAGCATGTTCTTCAAGGCCTCAAAGCTCTTTTCACAAGCTTCTGACCAGATGAATTTGACATCCTTTCCAGTAAGTTGTGTCATAGGTTGTGCCACACTTGCAAACCCTTTGACATACTTCCTGTAGTATCCGGCCAAACCCAAGAAGCTTCTTACTTCTGTAGCATTTTTTGGTCTTGGCCACTCTTGTATGCACTTGATCTTCTCCGGATCAACAGACACTCCTTCCTCAGACACCACATGTCCTAGGAAGCCAATGCTCTTCTGCCAAAAGCTACACTTGCTTAGCTTGGCAAACAATTGTTGCTCTCTCAGCCTTTCCAACACCAATCTGAGATGCCTCTCATGGTCTTCCCGGGTCTTAGAGTAAACTAGTATATCATCAATGAAGATGATTACAAATTCATCTAAGTACTCTCTGAAAATCCCATTCATCATCTTCATAAAGGCTGCTGGTGCATTAGTCAATCCGAATGGCATAACCACAAACTCATAGTGGCCATACCTAGTCCGGAAAGCTGTCTTCCTCACATCTTCTGATGCAATGGGGATTTGATGATAACCTGATGCCAAATCAATCTTGGAGAACCATTTGGCTCCCTTCAGTTGATCCAGCAACTCATCAATCCGGGGCAATGGGTACTTATTCTTTATAGTCACCCTATTCAACCCTCTATAATCAATGCACAACCTGAAGCTACCATCCTTCTTCTTGACAAAGAGGACTGGTGCACCCCAGGGTGATACACTTGGGCGTATGAACCCCTTTTCCAACAACTCTTCAAGTTGTTTCTTTAGCTCAGCCATCTCAGCTGGAGCCATGCGGTATGGGCTCTTTGACATTGGGGCCGTCCCTGGTTCCAGTTCTATTATGAATGGGTCTGACCTATCAGGGGGAATGCCCTGTAGTGACCTAAACACATCATCAAACTCACTGACCAGCGGTATCCCGTCCGGGCCACCATCCCCCACGACCTCCTTAGTGGTGATTGTGGCTATATAAGCCTCACAACCTTGTTCCAGCATCCTTGCCGCACGGACTGCTGATAACACTAAGCATCCAGAGGCCGGATTAATACCTTGGTACCTGATCGGGGGTCCACACCCACTCTCAAACTGCACCCTTCCTCGATGACAGTCTAAGGTGGCCCGATTCTTGCCAAGCCAGTCCATGCCTAGGATCACCTCGTGATTCTTAAGGCGGACCACAATCAGATCCACAGGCATTGCCTTGCCTTGGATCATTACTGGAATGTCTTTGACTAGACCTAGTGCATGCATTAATTGCCCACCGGCTGCACTCACTAAGCCAAGATCATCCCTGGTTCCCATTTGGAACATGCCTTTACCAATCATCTCTGGGCTCACAAAACTATGTGTAGCACCAGTATCAAATAATACATGTGTTTCCACATCACCAATACACAAGGTCCCTACATAAGACCTCATCTAAGTATCTAGTCCATCCTAGATTCCATACCATGCCATTCTAATAAATTTAAAAATTTAAGAAGAATGGGTTTCAGAATTATACCAGTGATCGCCTTGAAGGGTCCGGACTCATCCACATCCCTTGAAAGCTCATAGACTCGAGGTGCTGAAGTTTGGCCTTGTTTGGGGTCTGGCCTGTTCTGCTCACCACGACCCTTGCCTTGTCCAGTTTGCAACTGGGGACAGTCCACACGGAAATGCCCTTTCTTACCACACTGATGACAAGTCCTGGACTCACTGGTCGAGCCTTGCCCACGGTTCCTATCCGGACCCGGACAGTCCCGAGCTGAGTGATCCATCTTGCCACAGCGGGTACAAGCTCCCATTGCCTTCCAGCACTCTCCTCCATGGTGTTTGCCACACTTGGGACACTCTGGCCTACCACTTGAGGTTTTACCCCCTTCAGCCGCATCCCTCTTTCTCTTCTTGTCACCACTCTGACCGGAAGACACCACCACACTCTTGAGCTTGTGCTTGTTCTCCTCAGCCAGATTGGTCTCCAGCATTGCCATCCTTTCCACCAACTCAGAGACTGTGTTGAAGGTACGGACTGAGCAATAAGTCTTAAGCTCAGGCCTCAAGCCCCTTATGAACCTGCGGACCTGAACCTTCTCATCCTCAAGTTCCTTACCCACATACCTCCTGAGCCGGTTGAACTCTTCCTCATACTCCCTTACTGACCGCTTGCCCTGAACCAAGTCCAGGAACTTAGCTTCCAAACGGTCCCATGCTTCAGCTGGAAAGTACTTGTGGTTGAACTCAACCTCAAAGTCAGAGAACTTCACAATAGAGCCATTGGTGCGCTTGTCTAAGGACAGCCACCAGTTGTGTGCATCTCCCTCCAGGAAGTGCACTGCTATGTCTCTTTGGTACTCCTCAGGGCACCTTGTAGACCTGAAGTTCCTAGCCAGCCGGTCCCTCCACTCATCTGCCTCCATGGGATCAGCACTTCCAGCAAAGTGTTTGGTTCCCAAACGGGTGATGTGCTCAAGCACCTTTAGGTAATCAACCTTCTTGGTTGTCACAACTGGTGGATCTAACTCAATCACCTCAGCAAGAGGCGCCACATATCCACCAGTCACACCAACACCAGGAGCTACCATTGGCGCTTGAGTAGTTTGACCCATAGAAGAATTCACAACTGGTGTGAACACTTGGGTCATAGCCAGCATCTGACTACCCATCAACTTGATTGCATCAAGTATCTGCTTCATGGTTGGTTCAGCCATTGGTTCATCCGGTCCAATCCTCCCATCTCCTTGGATGTTTGGATCAGCCCGGTTACCAGTCTCTGAGGACTCAGCTTCACCTTCCTGATCATTCCTTTGCTGCCCACCTGTTGCTCCTAGCTGACTTCCAGCCGCATTCAGTGGTTGCCCGGTCTCGTCCAACTGTCTGTTCTCTCCACCCAGCTGAACCTCAGTCTGATTCACTTGGGTTTCAGTCAGGATAGCCTCACTGGTCTGGCCAGTAGGTGGAACTGACAGCAACAATTGCGGATTGGGCACTGAGGCATCTCCTGCTCCGGACGCCCCTGTCCCCTCCTTAGTCTTCCGAGACTTCTTCTTAGTTCCCTTAGGACAACAAAGACAAAACACAAGGCAAAGGTTAGATTAACATTTTTATTTGCAAACCTCAAGCAATATCATGTTAACCAAAACCCAAAACCTGCCATGAGACCCAGCCGGATGTGTGATGACCTGCCCTAACCCAACAGCCTAGAATCATGCATGCTCTGATACCAACTTGTAAGACCCAAACCTGGATCCCATGATCCAACCAGTCCGCGGCCTTACCTAAACATCTAAGTGTAATTCAGCCGGTTAAGGTCCAATCTTTACTTAGTCATTTTTCAATCATTGAGGTTCATGCAATAATAAAAACAATGCGGAAGCTTAAGGCAAACATCATCTTATATATATATGTCAAATGTGATCCATACATAGTATTCAAATCATAAGTTGCACAATAGGCTAAACATAAATCCAATGTTTACAACATGAACTACATCACACATCCCACACGGCCAAGGTCTTCATGGCTCCTTAGCCTTACCACGATCCCTGTCAGGACCTGAAATCAAAACCCACAACACATATGCATAAGATTCATGACTGATATCCTAGCAATATACAACCTAAGCATGGTTTGGACACTTAGTCCATTTCTGGCCGATTTGAGAACCATTGATTTACTCATCCAAAAACTAATTAAAACACATGATAATTCATGATTAAGAGAATGGTCCAAGCGGATTTCCCAGAACCGGCCTTGATCATATTGATCTTGGCCATGAACAACCTAACCGGCCTCATGGTACCATCTCGAAATCAATCATATAAAATTATTCTATCACTTTGATAATTCATTATAAATCCCCACTAAGGGATATCAAACGCCAAATCCCAATAACTCCCACTGGAAGTATGAGATCGGACCATACATGCCCAACCAAGGCCATGGAGAGATTACTCTGATCTGGCCAAGCCTTGGTGGCGTGTTCATGAGTTTAGACTCATAGATAACTTCAGAATATGATGGAGAAGAGATATATTGACAGAGTAAGAACAATAGATGCAACCATCCACTTATGGATCAAACGGCCAAACCACCTGGATGGATGATTCATGGCGGTTTGTACTTGGTTTGCATCCAGTACCTTAGGTGTGTGTTTGGAAGCCCCCACACTCTTCTCTGCAGCCTTCTCCTTTCCTCTGGTATCCATTTCCGATCAAGCTTCACTTGCCCACGGCTTAGAACTCACCGGAATCACCTTTGCTTCTCACGGAATGCCTTAGCGGTCTCACTTCTCTTTTCTCTCTTTGATTCTGTAGAGATTTGGGCAGAGTTTCCCCTTATGTTTCTGATGAATTATGTCGACAGAGGAGGGGTTTATTTATAGGGAAGAGGCTTGGCAACCGTCCGGGCGATGTGATTGGTCATTTGACCAACGGACACCTTTTCGCCCAAAACCGCCCAACCGCTTGCAAACCGTCCCTTTCTTCCTTTGGGCTGATCGATCTCAAGCCCAAATGCTTGCCCAAACACTCAGCTCCCTTGCCCAAGCAACCTAGACCCAACGGACACCCTTAACCAGCATCCGGGCCATAACCATCACTCATGGTCCGCAATGGCCGGTCAAGGCTCCATCACTCTGTCCAGCTGAGTTGAGCTGAGTGACAGTTGCCTGAGCTGAGTGAGCTACTCCTCCAGCTCCTGTGAGCTGCCCAAGACTGTGTGAGCTCCCTACCAGCTCCACCTAGCTGATTGAGCTGCTTCCGGACCATGTCCAGCTTCCGGATCACTCATCCAGCTACCATTTCCTTCTTTTCTTCTTATTCTGGTCAAGTCTCAGCTTCCTGATGCACTTAACCATTTGTTTAGACCATGATACACTTGCCTTTAGGTCTTTTCAACCTGGCCAGCCCAACTCCCCGCACCATGGCCTGTCCGGATGCCTTAGTTAGAACTAGGGACATGACATATGATCTGGAGCTCTTTGATGTGATCTAGTACATTTCATTCAGACTTGTCCGGCACAGAATATATGGTTCTGTAATAAGCCATTGCCCAAAGTTCTGTCCAGTAATACTGTGAGATCAACTGATGATATCTATGTTGACCTCACGTCGACGACCATGAGCAGCAGGAACCTCAAGGAAATATAAGTAAGCAGCAAGTCCGTGAAGACAAGGATACTTTTTATAATCATATACCTTGCAGCTACATGTATTCACTATCAAGTTCACCAAATAAACCTTCCCATCGTCAGTGTCGGTTACCTCATACTCAAGATCATAACTATTCAGCTCACGCACTGGCGTTTTCTCAGCTTTGCCCCATAAGTTGTGCAAATGGATCTCAACCGGAAGAACCAGTTTGGTATCAATCGATCCAGACACAGCGTCCTTCCGATGTTCATTAAACCAGTAGAAATCTTTTTGATTATTGTATCCAACATTGGTATCAAGACATACCTCCTTGCGTCCCTAAATGCGCTATTCATCGACTCCACACTGTTGCTAGTGTCCAAGTTGTATCTACAACCTGGAAAATAGACCCTAGCCCATGTTTCTCTCTTAGTGTTCTCCTCCACATACTTGAAGGCTGAAGGATATCTCACTTTAAAAGATGCATAAGCAGCCTCGAACTCATGCACTGTGTAATACCTAGCAAACTCCATAAATCTCCATGCCACTACGGCTTTGATGGTGTTACAAGCATGATTTCTCACATTCTGAGCTAGATGCCATATACAATGGCCATTGTGAGATTGTGGATACACATTTGCTACAGCGGTGATGAGGCTCTGATTCCTATCGCTCATAAATACTATTTCAGATGAGTCCGGTATAACAGTTTTGAGCATCTCGAAAAACCAAGTCCAACTAGCATAATTCTCACCGTCGAGTTCCCCAAACGCTAGGGGATAATGGTGACGATTATGATCTTGATCTTTAGCAAATACTAGTACACCTCCATATCCGTTCTTCAAAACCGTAGCATCCACAAGAATCACTTTCCTCATGACCTTAAACCCTTCAATGCAAGCTCCTAAAGCTATGAAAATGTACTTGAACTTTCCTGCCTCATCCAACTCCACCCTTGTTGTTGTTCCGGAATTAACCTGCTCTAACATGTACAAGTAGCTATACAACATCTTGTAGCTGTCTTCTGAATTACCACGCAACTCACGCATAGCTAGATTTTCCCTCTCAAGGCTGTGGAGTAAGATACTGATACACCCAATTTTAACTTTATTAAATCCATGATATCTCTCGGAAGAGGAGTCCACAGTTTTCCAGGATATTCCTCATTCAAAAAGTTGCAACTGATTCTGCAGAGCCTTTCCTCTTGATGTTGCAGCTATTACTTTGATTAGTCCGAGAGCATGTATGCACACCCCCGTACCTCCTAACAGAAAAAATTTTCCGTCTCTGGAATCCTCGCAGCTCGCAATCCCCATTTACAGATTTCATCACAACATTTTAACACCAACCGTTTACGATCAGATTTTTTAATAACATAACGAAAGCTTTCCCCAAATGCAGCTCTATCCACCACCTCTTGAAGTGATCTCTTGTTTGGAAATTCCTGCAGCTTGAACAGACCCAAACCGTCTCCCCATTCCTCTATAACTTAACTACATTTTAGTAAAGGTGGCTGCTCAATATACGTAACTCTCATATTGGTTTCTATATTAGCACTGCTATCCATCTCAGCTGCAGTCTCCGTCTAAGCTGCAGTCTCCGTCTCAGCTGCAGTGTTGTCTGTATCCATAAAATCATCATGTGTTGTATCGTCACCATTCTCTGCCTGTACATTTGCTTGCCCCTTTTCAACGTACAAAGTTATGGCGTTAGGTCCGACTTCATCATCATTTCCCTGCAACACTTCGTGATTCATACCAAACGAACTTCCGCCCATTCTCGACAGCTTATCTAACTGATCCAAGTTACTCGTCTCCTCCACTAACAAAAGACTTCTACAGTTGTCTTTATCATTGGAAAGAAGGTAACCGAACAAATCATCATCATCACAAATTGTGCACTCTTCTGATTCTTCACATCCAAACACCATCGGCTTATACCTCAACGCCAGTTTTACATTCCTTTCATCCAACCTCAGCTTTTTATACAACCTTTCTTCTACCATTGCCAAAGTTATAGCCTCCACTGTTGTCTTGATGGTTATACAATAGATGTGATCTCTGAATTTGAAATGTAAGCACATGTGTTTCGACATTGCATCCTGCAAAAACAACAAAATAAAGTTATAGTTAGACAAGTTGCTCTCTGTTCTACTTAGTTTTAATCAGTTATACTAGTTTTACCTAATTCTATTTCAACTACAATCAATTGAAATTGAGGTTTCGGGTACTATATAAGCTCAATATCTCAATCCCATACATTCAACCATATGCTTGCATTGTTTCACATGAGGCAATTGCTCCACATACCAAATCTCAAATTAATCATATATATATCTAATTAAAAACACTTTTTATCCAATGCAAATCGAGGGAGAGGAGAAGAGAAGCGAACCTGCATTCTGGCCTACTACTCTAGTCCGAAGGAAGCCTTGCCGGTGGAAATTTTTTCGTCCGGCTGCGTCTCTGGAGAATCTACCAGCCAAGAGGATCGGATATCTGGACTCGCTTTTGATCTATTGGAAATCAGAAATCGGGACGACGAGCTGGGAGATTTCTATTTCTTTTTTCATTTACTTTTATTAATTGATCCACTCCAATCCAACCAATTCAATTGAAATCCAATTCGGTTTCCAAACCGAAACCAAGAGCTATCCCAAACCCACCTCAACCCAAACCACCTCAACCACTCCACACAAATAAACCAATTTGATTTTGCAATTTTTTTTATTTCGTCCATGAAGGACGTTTTTGTCTTTTCACCGCTCATTAACTCCAGAGGGGCATAGGCGATTGACAGAGCCCATAAAGGATTTTGCCTTTCACATTTAAGAGCAATGGAGCAATTGCCTCAGGTAAGAGAAAAAGAGAGAAGAAGACAAAAAATGAAACAAAGAAGCGAAGCACAAATGATTTGTGGTCGTTAGATTAAACTAATCTAAGGGTTTGTATTACGATCCACGTGATTCATGAATTGACCAATAGAGTACATTTTGCCCTTCAATGTACATTTTTTTTTGTTTAAGCTTCGTGTATAAAACTATAGATTAATTTAAAAGGTTAGAGTTTGATTTATGATTTAGAGTTTAAATTAAAATTTAATGTATATAATTTAAAGTATGTAGTATGGAGTTTAGGGTTTATAGTTTATGGTAAGATTTAAGAAAAAACTATGAAAATATTAGATTGGTGTTTAAATATGTGATTTAAATTTTCTACTAGTTTATATAGTTTTATTGAAGATTTAAGGTTTTTGTGTGTATTTAGTGGATTTATATTTATAAATTTTATGATATATAACAAAGTGACTAGATCTCATTTTGGTAATTTTTTTTATAAAATGCATTTTGATTATATAAGTTCGAAAGTTTTAATTTAAAGTTTAGAATAATATTTGGGAGTTTAGAATAAAGGTATGAGTATAGGGTTTGAGGGTTAAAATTTTGTGTTTAGAGTTTATGGTTCAAAATTTTGTTTAGGGTTTAAGTATTTAAAACTTAAGATATGATATTAAAATAAAAAAAATATTTGAGTTTTAAAGGTTGTGTTTAAAAATTTGGGTTTTAGGGCTAAAAGTTTAGGCTATAGGGTTTAGAGTTTAGGAGGCAAATAAAATTGTGTGGGAGGAAAAGTGAAAAGAGGGTGTGAGGGAAAATTAATTATATTCCCACCTTAGTTGTGCATAACGTTTCAAATTTGATAGTGCTATGTATAATGCATTTCTAAATAAATTTTAAAATATTAAAATCGGATCAACCAGATATAGCGTTTGCATTTTTATAAACGCTATCTAAAAATAAGGAGTATGTCAACTATAGCAGAAACGCAAAAAACGCTATCCGCTACTGCTATTAATACTCTTATTTCTTGTAGTGATAGATAAAAATAAATAATAAGTAAATATACATATAAGAAATAGAAATATTATATTAAAGATATATCTGAAATAATGTACATTTTATATTTTAATTATTTCCAAGTATTTTTAAGAAATGGTAACATTACAATTAGTATTAGTAAATATTATATTAAACATATATTTGAAATAACATATAGTTTTATATTTAAATTATTTCGAAATATTACATCTATCTGAAAAATAAGAAAATTGGAGTAAGTAAATATAAGGTAAAAATTAAATATACAATATAAGAAATGAAAATATTACATTGAACATCTATCTGAAAATAAAATAAAAAAAACAAAAATATTACCTTAATATTTATGACACGTGGTATTATTATTAAAAAAGAAAATAAATAATAAGTAAATATACAGTTAAGAAAAAAATATTACATTAAATATTTGTCGTAATATTATCATTTGGTTTAAAGCAAGAAAATAAGAATAAGTAAATATACAATATAAGAAAAAAATACAATTAATAAATAAAAAACTAAATTAAACTTCTATATGAAAAATATATAGTAAAATACATAATAAGTAAATATACAATATAAGTAATAGAAAGATTATATTTAACATTTATCATAATATTAGAATAAGTAAATATAAAATATAAGAAAAAACAAATAATAAGTAAAACAAAAATATAAGAAATAGAAATATTACATTAAACATCTAACGTAATTTATAATATGATAAAAAGAAAAAAATAGAATAAGTAAATATGCAATGTAAGAAAAAGAAAATATACAATATAAGAAATAGAAAACTTAATTAAGCATCTATCTGAAAATATATGGTAAAATATATAACAAGTAAATATACAATATAAGAAATAGAAAAAAAATTAACATATACCTTAAAACGTATAGTAAAATAAATATACAATATAAAAATAAAAATATTACATTAATTATAATATTAGAATAAAAATATGAAACATAAATACTAAGTAAATACACAATAAAACAATTAGAAAACTACATTAAACATATATCTGAAAATTTTATAATAATAAAATAATAAATAAATATACAATATAAGAAACTGAAATATTACATTACACATTTATTGCAATATTACAATTTGATATAAAATAAAAACAATTAGGAGAAGTAAATATATACAATATAAGAAAAAATAAATAATAAGTAAATATACAAAATAAGAAAAAACTACACTAAACATCTATCCGAAAAATGTATAGTTTTACGTTTTTATTATTTTCAATATTTTTATAAGTAAATATATAATATAAGAAAAAAAGCTTACATTATAAGATAGATGTTCAATGTAACGTGGTATTATATGACAAGCTTACTTTGTATATAATACCACGTTACTTTCAAAACAATGTAACGTGGTATTATATTGGAGTAAGTAAATATAAGGTAAAAATAAAACAAGCTTACATTATAAGATAGATGTTCAATGTAACGTGGTATTACTTATTAAGTACATATCATAGTATTATCATTTGATATCAAAGCAAGAGAATTATAATAAGTAAATATACAATATAAGAGAAACATAAAAAATAAATAAATATACAATTCAGAAGTGAGAAAAATAAATTAAACATCTCTTTAAGAATGTATAGTAAATAAATAATTATGAAATGTCCATATTAGAATGCAAAACAAACATCAAAAAGAAGCCACATGACATTATTACTCTATTACTTATTACCAAGTTATTAAAATAAGTAAATATACAACCAAAACAATTTATTCATAACTCTTAAAACCCCTCTAAACAATTTATTCGTTACATTGCAATCTTTTTCAGGAATACTATATATGTATACTTTGAGCAAGACAATCTAAACTAATATATTAAATCATAATTAAGCATTTAAAGAATAAAATATTTCAATGAACATAAGGAAACCAAATGGAAAACAACCGCAAGTAAATTGTCAACATAGCTCAACTACAAAGGTAAAAATCCATTGTCTATAACATAATCTCTCGTCTCAAAGACTACCATATTCGTAAGCTGAGTACTATTGACCAAAAAAGAAAAAGAACAAGAGCTTATCTACAATAAGCAACTACACAATTGATTTACAATCTAAGCATTAATGTTATAAATAATGTTGACAATTTTTATCATAAAAACTAATATTTCGTGCATAGTGCAAAAAAAAACAATTAATACAAATAAAAAAATACACAGCTTCTACTAACATTTCAAGTATTCAACAAAAAAACAAATGATATGCTATATAAAATAAGATGTAGATATACCAAGCAGCAATGCAACCAAAATAACAGAATTATCAAAAAAAAAATATATATGGTCAAATATATAATTGTAAGTTTAAGTATTTTAGTTACATATTTAATTTGAATTTTGTATTAAAATTGTCGTTTGAAGTATTTGAACCTCTAAAGTCGGTATGTATTCAACTTGCACATAGGAAAATAAATTATCGATATATTCAAGAAAAAACATGAGTGATTTACCTTACCAGACACTTTTTCTCTTTTTTGTCAAGATCAGACACTTGTTGGATGAGAGACACTTTTTCCCTTCCCGCCCCATGTGTGTTTACACATGTGCCCTCCTAGTGTAGTTAAGCTGTCCACGAGTGTGGTTAGCTTTTATTTGTTTTATATTGCTGTCATAGAAGTGGGGACCAAAATATGTCTCTTTTGAGGATTCATAAAGTTTGGTGACTAGGATAAGGGGCTCTTTACAGCCGTTGGATGTGAAACGATCTAAGGGTTAGGATTGTTCTGTTTGGAGTAAGTAGGTTTGATAATAAATGCACCCATTCTCTGTGTTTGTCCGCTTGAGTTCATCTTGTCGGAGGCAAAAGGTGATTTTTTTTCTTAAAAGTTTGCTCAGATCTCTCGTTACATTGCATCATGACTCTTATAACAGGACAAATTCTCACTTACGTCGTTAAATTTGTAATCTTTTGTTTTATTATGAAAGCAACAGGGTTTTAGCGATGGAGGAGCAGTATTTGGTTCTAAGCGGCGAGTGGGTGTGTAGAGAAAAATGGGATTTCATCATTGAGAAGCATCGGATGGGTCGTATGGTACCGGTGTACGAGGGGATTGGTTGCGAGGAACTCCGACGTAATGTGCTGCGGGAGTTTAGAGTTGATGAAGCGCGGTTTTCTGTTTCGTTGAGCTACTGGCCACCAACAAGTTTCGAACTTGCCACGGGTATAAGGACCCCACCGGTTCTAATAACCAGTGATGGTGAAGTATTTCTGCCAACATCTGAAACTGAAAGGTGGGATGAATCTGTTTGCTTCGTTTGAAGAGAAACCGAAATATGTGGACACAAATGTTGTGGACGACTCCGGGATGGGTTTTGTGTCACCAGATGCTGCAAAGTTTTCTTCTGGATCTTGAAAGAGGGGTTACGTTTCCTCCGCTGCTTCAAAGACAAAGGTTATAAATCTTGAAGACGACGTTGATTTTGTCAGGGAAGTTGAGAAAGTGGAAGTTAATATGGTTGGGAAGAGGCAGAAATGTGAAAGCAGCAATGTCGTAGATGATAGTGGATTGAGTTTTGGAACCGAAGGAGAAGACGATGTTGAAGTTGAATTGGACGAGATACAACTCCGCCCTAGAGGTTATGACAAGGATTTTTGGAAGCCCTTATTGGCTGGAGATCATGGTGGTTCCAATGCAGTTAATGTTGTCTTCAACGAGGATGAGATTGTTGAAGGTTTTAAAAAAAATTTGGGCCTAGAACGTACTTTTGCGACACAGGTAGTTGTTTTGACCACTATGTTGAGGTTGGTGGCTCTAGCGGTGGTTCATTGAAGCCGGAGGATTACAATCCTTGGATTGGAGGCGGGAACGAGGCTCCTGATTCTGTTAACTTGAACGGTGGTCCAACACGCAAACCCGAGGAAATTGATGATGAGGAATTTTACATTCCCCCCCCCCCATGTTCGATGATATATAATATGATGTGTCTGAAATTCCTGACATGGATGTGGATGAACATGACGGGCAGATAGCTGTTGGGAAGGTCTTTGGTAACAAGGAGAATTGTCAGGTTGCTTTAGCAATCTATGCAATAAAGAAGCAGTTCAAGTTCACGCAGACGAGGACCAAAGTTGATTCTTTTGTGGTGGAATGTCCAGATAAGAGGTGTGACTGGCGTGTCACAGCGCATGAGATTAGGGGGTCTGGTTATTATGAGATAAGAAAAGCGCAGCTGGAGCATATATGCCCAATAGAATTTAGACAGGGCTATAAGAGTAGAGCAACGTCTCGTGTTATTGCAGCAGTGTACAAGGCAAAGTTTGGGAATCCGGGGAAGGCACCAGTGGCTCGTGATTTGCAGAAACTTCTTTTGGAGGACCTTCGTGTGAATGCATCCTACATGAAGTGCTACAGGGCTAAGGAGAAAGCCATTTTGGGTGTCTGGGGTTCAGATGAGGACGCTTACTTGTAGCTGACTGAGTATCTTTACATGCTTAAGATGGCTAATCCTGGCACAGTGGCTGATCTGGAGACTGATTTAGATGAAGATGGTGATGAACGTTTTCTCTAATTATTCCTCGCCTTTGGTGCTTCGATCAATGGATTTAGGAAGCTGAGGCATGTATTGGTGATAGATGGAACACATTTAAGTGGCAAGTACAAAGGGGTTCTTTTGACAGCTAGTGGGCAAGATGCAAATTTCCAGATATTTCCTCTGGCCTTTGCAATTGTGGACAGTGAGGATGAGGATGCGTGGACATGGTTTTTACAGAAGGTTGAGAGGATTCTTGGGGATTCGCCTACCCTTGCCATTATATCTGACAGGGCCATGTGTATTGCCAATGCAGTTAGTAAGATATATCCACAAGCAAAGCATGGAGCTTGCATTGTTCATTTGGCAAGAAACGTGAATTCAAGGTTTTCAAGTAAACACTTAGCACAATTGGTGACTGCTGCAGCAATGGCCCATATGCCCCGTGAGTATGAGGATCTTTTTTGCGAAGATTAGAGCAACTAACAGTGCTTGTGGTGTTTATTTGGGAAAAATTGGTAGTGGTCGTTGGTCTAGATCAAACTTTCCGGGTGAAAGGTATAACATCATGACTAGCAACATTGCTGAGCAGCTGAACAATGCGCTTCTTGAGGGTAGAGGAGGCAACCATTTTGAGTTGGTGTAGTTTATTCAGAGGATGATGACAAGATGGTTATGTGCGTGGAGGAAGAAGGCTGAGAAACACAGAGGTGTTGTTAGTGTGGAAGAGGACAAAGAGATGACAAAGAACATGGCCACTGTTAAATTAAGCTACGTTAATCATGTTAATAGCTGGAGTAGTCAGATTGTGGGGAAATTTGGAAGATCAGACAAGGTGATGCTAGCTGAGAGCAAGTGTAGTTGTAAGTATTTTGATCATATCAAAATACCTTGCGGTCATGCAATGCTTGCAGCGGACGGGCTTGGAGTTCCGTACGACACCTTGTGTGGGCACTGGTACAAGACATCAGTGTGGAAGGAGACATATGCAGGTGTAATTAGTACAGAAGAAGACCCAAGGATGTTGACATACCTGAGGAAGTTAGCAGTATGGTTCTTTACCCTCCCATAACCAAAATTCAGCCTGGACTTCGTCGCAAAGCACACCAGACTTCAACTGGAGAGATACCTGTAAGGCAACACTTCTTAAAAAATCTCCTTCATTACATTTGAAGTTAATTTGAAAGTGTGTTTTCATTGTTGCAGGTGCCTAAGAAGAAACTGACGCAGAACAGATGTGGGAGGTGTGGAGGTGTTGGACACAATCGCACAAATTGCATCCGCCAAATCTAGGTGATGCGTGAAGAAGGATTGTAGGGATTCAGATGGTCGCGGAAGACTTATTTTTGGAACTTTTGGATATGTTCTTTTCGGAAAGGAGTGTTATTTTGTTAGCATGTTTTGAAACTTGTTGGGGTCAAAAACGGTTACCTCGAAATCAACGGCTAAGTCTATTTGTCATACGAAAAACCTTCTGAAAAACGAACACGAACACCCGTAAACCGAAGGAACCGAGCAGCCGACCCCGGCCTTGGCCGTAGCCGCCGGGCGGCTAGCCCCGTGCTGGCCGTGGCCGCCGGCGGCTAGCGCCCGTGCTGGCCGTGGCCGCCGCGGGCGGCTAGCCCCGTGCTGGCCGTGGCCGCCGGCGGCTAGCGCACGTGCTGGCCGTGGCCGCCGGGCGGCTAGCCCCGTGCTGGCCGTGGCCGCCGGCGGCTAGCGCTCGTGCTGGCCGTGGCCGCCGGGCGGCTAGCCCCGTGCTGGCCGTGGCCGCCGGCGGCTAGCGCCCGTGCTGGCCGTGGCCGCCGGCGGCTAGCCCCGTGCTGGCCGTGGCCGCCGGGCGGCTAGCCCCGTGCTGGCCGTGGCCGCCGGCGGCTAGCGCCCGTGCTGGCCGTGGCCGCCGGGCGGCTAGCCCCGTGCTGGCCGTGGCCGCCGGCGGCTAGCGCCCGTGCTGGCTGTGGCCGCCGGGCGGCTAGCCCCGTGCTGGCTCGGGTCTTCGGATAACGATCTTCGGTACACGAATCCCAGTCCCCGGCAATCTGAAGTCTGTACTTCGATTCTTTCCCGAGTCCTCGCAAGACGAATCATCGAGATTCCGTGTACGAAACTCCGGTTCTTACTCCAATCTAAGATTGTCGGAAACATTTCGGAAACCCGTAAGATATCGACGGGAAGGAGATCTGAAATTCTTCGTACGAAACAGCGATGGTTATCTTAAGACACCACTCGTCTCAACTCTACGAACGAATGAAGAACTTCCAAAGAAATCGTAGAAAACGACGGAAGTCCTGGAAACGGCCCGAAAGGGACCAAACACGATCGGACAGTCCGTTTACGATTATCTGAGGTAGATACGACGATTTACATTTATCTTTGCATAGCAAGATAAATGTTAATCTTCCGGAAAGATAAATGTAAAGTTTCCCGATAGAAGCCGACGAAAATGGAAAGAAGCCCGTCTTGCGGCCCAGAAGGAGAATAGACCGTCATAAGAAGGAGTATATAAAGGAGCTTTGGGAGAGGAAGAAAGGCAGAGAAAAAAAGGATCTCAAAGAGAGAGCAAATCCGAAACTTAGGGACTTAGAGAATTCCTGCTAGCTTAGGACTTAGGAGTTTAGACTAGCGGAGCAAAGCTTAGAACGTTTTGTCTCTTTTATTTCTGTCGTTTTTCGCTTCAGCGTTTCTCTACTTCCCTTTTTCGGAAGAATATTGTACCATCTATTCAATAAAACGCCTTAGTGCAATTTTTCCGCTACGTTGCTTTATTCTATCAATTTCGTTTGGTTATCGCAGAGAATCCGAGCCTTCAGGGAAAACTAGGTTTACTTAGTTTTCCTTCGATTTACTTAACTAAAATCGACAGTGCGAATTTCGGTTCCCACAGTTTGGCGCTAGAAGGAGGGGGGATCGGATTCTCTTACTCAAAAACCTACGATTGATAACAACAGCATGGCCACATCACCTGTCCGCAACATCGTGTCGTTCGGAGATAGAGCAACGGCTGGTCAAGCCAAACCTCACGACGAACTCCTCGTTATCAGACTAACGATCCAGGACATTGACGTAGCGAGAATATTGGTCGACACCGGATGCTCGACAAATATTATATATAAAAACACCCTCGAGAGGATGGAAATCGACCTAAACGCTATCACGGACGATCCCAATCCGATAATCGGACTCTCAGGAAACATCACTATGACCCTCGGCTCGGTCGATCTTTCGGTCAGAGCCGGGAGCGTCACAAAGACGGCAGAATTTTTGGTAGTCGACGGTCCAGCAGCATATAACGCGATCGTCGGGACTCCGTGGTTAAATTCCATGCGAGCAATCCCCTCGACTTTCCATCTGTGCCTCAAATTTCCGACCCTCTCCGGAGTGGAAACGATACAAGGAGATCGTAAAGCGCCGCAAGTCTGCTTGGCCGCTGGGTTAAAACGGAAAAACTCTGAACCCGAAACTAAACCAAAAAAGCAAGCAACCCACGAACCAGGATCGCAGGACCCTCCAGAAATGTTCTGGCAATCGCAAAGAGCTGAGGTCCTGGAAGGGAAACGTGAGCCCACTTGCGAACCTGTAATTTCAGTCTGCCTCGACGAGACTAACCCAGAGCGGTGCGTAGAGATTGGAGCCAATCTTCGCGATCCGTTGAAAGCAGAACTCATCGCATGTCTCAAGAAGAACCTTAACACGTTCGCTTGGGCTGCGGAAGATATGCCGGGAATCGACATTAACATAACGTGTCACGAACTCAACATTGATCCAACTCACAAACCCGTAAAACAAAAGAGGCGAAAGCTAGGCCCCGAACGGGCGACTGCGGTTAATGAGGAAGTCGAAAGACTCCTCAAAGTCGGATCAATAACAGAAGTAAGATATCCCGACTGGCTCGCCAATCCCGTCGTCGTCAAGAAAAAGAATGGGAAATGGCGAGTGTGCGTCGACTTTACCGATCTCAACAAAGCGTGCCCGAAGGACTGTTTTCCGCTTCCGCACATCGACCGTCTGGTCGAAGCAACTGCAGGAAACAAACTCCTATCGTTCATGGACGCGTTCTCCGGTTACAATCAAATCATGATGAATCCCGAAGACCGCGAGAAGACATCATTCATTACCGACCGAGGAACCTATTGCTACAAAGTAATGCCTTTCGGTCTTAAGAACGCCGGTGCCACGTATCAGCGACTCGTCAATCGGATGTTTGCCGAGCAACTCGGAAAAACCATGGAGGTGTATATCGACAATATGTTGGTAAAATCTCTTGACGAGCGCGATCATGTAGTTCACCTAGAAGAATGCTTTGAGAGATTGAACCAGCACAACATGAAACTCAATCCAGCAAAATGCAGATTCGCCGTAGCGTCGGGAGAATTTCTCGGTTACCTCGTAACATTCCGCGGAATAGAGGCCAATCCAAAACAAATCAACGCACTGATAGAAATGGCCTCCCCGAGAACCAAGCGGGAAGTCCAGAGGCTGACCGGACGAGTCGCGGCCTTAAACCGATTCATCTCTCGCTCCACGGATAAGTGTCTCCCTTTCTACGAAACCTTAAAGGGGAACAAAAAGTTCGAGTGGTCAGAAGATTGCGAGAAAGCTTTCCAACAGCTGAAGCAGTATCTGGCCACCCCTCCTATCCTCGCAAAACCCGTAGTCGGAGAGCCCTTGTTCCTCTACATCGCAGTATCCGCATCAGCAGTCAGTGGCGTCCTGATTCAAGAAGAATTCGGAGAACAGAAACCAGTCTTCTACATTAGTAAAACGTTACTAGATGCCGAGACTCGGTATCTGCTGATGGAAAAATTGGCACTCGCTGTCATAACTTCGGCAAGAAAACTTAGACCATATTTCCAATCTCATACCATCGTGGTGCTTACCACTTTCCGTTACGGACAATTCTACACAGTCCAAGCCAGTCTGGTAGACTCGCGAAGTGGGCAATCGAACTAAGCGAGTACGATATCGAATATCGTCCAAAGACCTGCACGAAATCGCAGGTACTCGCGGACTTCTTGGTAGAATTACCCACAACGGATTTAACTAACGAGGATCCTGGGTCAACGTGGGATCTCCATGTCGATGGATCTTCGACCAAGCAAGGATCTGGAATCGGGATCCGGCTCACTTCGCCGACAGGAGAAATCCTCGAGCAATCATTCCGCTTGGATTTCGTGCATCGAACAACGAAGCGGAATATGAGGCGCTGATTGCGGGCCTACGATTGGCCCAGGGGCTGAAGATTCGAAACATTCACGCTTACTGCGACTCTCAGTTAGTCGCAAACCAGTTCAGCGGAGAATACGAAGCAAGGGATGAAAGGATGAACGCATATCTGAAGGTCGTCCAAGATTTGGCCCACGATTTTCAGCAATTTGCGCTAACCAGGATTCCCCGCTCGGAAAACGTCCAAGCTGACGCTTTAGCCGCTCTCGCCTCAAGCTCGGATCCAGGGCTTAAGAGAATAATTCCCGTTGAATTCATAGAGCATCCAAGCATCGGGCCGCCGGTAATCGCCAACCTGATCAGAACGCAGATCGAAGGCGCGGAAGAAAACGAAGATCAACCGGAAGACGACGCAGACCAAACAGACTATGGCTGCGACACTCCCTGGTTAGAACCTATCAAAGCCTACATCGTAGATGGTACCCTACCCACGGAGAAATGGGCAGCCCGGAAAATAAAAATCCAGGCAGCACGATATGTAACCGTGGAAGGCGAAATCTACAAATGGCGATTCTCCGGACCTCTCATGACTTGCGCAGAAGGAGAAAAGGCGAGAAAAATCATGGAAGAGGTTCATTCCGGATCGTGCGGGAACCACTCCGGCGGAAGGTCTCTCACAACAAAAATAAAACGCCACGGATTCTACTGGCCAACTATGGTAAAGGATTGCGAGAAGTTCGCTCGGAAATGCGAGAAGTGTCAGCGGCACGCCCCGACAATTCATCAGCCCGCCGAAATCCTCTCTTCTATCTCGTCCCCGTACCCTTTCATGCGATGGTCGATGGACATCGTCGGACCAATGCACAAATCAAAACAAAAACGTTTCCTGCTGGTCCTCACAGATTTCTTTTCAAAATGGGTGGAAGCAGAATCCTACGCAAGTATCAAAGACGTATAAGTCGAGAACTTCGTTTGGAAAACATCATAACCAGACACGGTGTCCCATACGAAATCGTAACGGACAACGGGTCCCAGTTTATTTCCACTCGATTCGAGGCATTCTGCGAAAAATGAAAATACGACTTAACAAGTCTACTCCCAGATACCCACAGTGCAACGGACAGGCTGAAACCATAAACAAAACCGTCCTAGACGGATTGAAAAAACGCTTGGAAGCCAAAAAGGGACGATGGGCAGAAGAACTCGAAGGGGTCCTTTGGTCTCATCGAACCACTCCAAGACGAGCAACGGGGGAAACTCCATTCGCTCTCGTTTACGGAGCAGAATGCATGATTCCAGCGGAAGTAGAATTCCCCGGCGTACGGGGGAGGTTTCTTCCCGAACGGGAAGATCTGAATAATGCCATGCTGCTGGATAATCTTGACCTCGTCAATGAACGTCGCGACCAAGCCCTCATTCGAATTCAAAATTACCAGCAGGCCGCCGCAAAATACTACAACGCGAACGTGCGTCCTCGAAGATTCAAAGAGGGTGATCTGGTCTTGCGAAAAGTCTTCCAAAACACTGCCGAACGAAACGCGGAAAACTGGGAGCAAACTGGGAAGGACCATACAAAATCATAAAAGTCGTCCGACCAGGTTCTTATCAAATCGCGAACATGCAAGACGTAAAAATCCCGAGAACTTGGAATGCGATGCATCTCAAGAAATACTACCACTAGATCGTAAACGTGGACAACAGAACTACGAGATGGCTTGATCCTCGAAAGAGGTACGTAGGCAACTCGCCAAACCGGTGGGTTCAGCCATCCCCCCGATTTAAAAGGGGGGAGTGGGCACGATTTTCGAAAAAACTGAACTTCGAAATCTTTCCGCAAATCAATTCGCCTGACGGCATCAACAATGGATCCAGTATCCACCAAATAAATCATAAACTATCGCCCGGCAACATTCCGCGATTTCTAAAAAGCCCATAGACCTTTATGGCATAAGAAAAACAAACTTCAAAGCACTGCGAGACGTCGCTTAGTGCCTGAACATTCGTTTTTCGATTAAAACCTTCATACGCCTTCTAAACGGCATCATATCGTTGTTGCTGATCACAACAAACGAACTCTAACGTCCTAAACAGACAAGCCACCTAAGGGTAGGCTCTTTTACATCCAACAAGGATCCCATAGCGCGCTATACAAAAAATCCAAATTTGGTTCAGCACTTCGTAAAGGAAGTAGCTCGATTCGTGCCCATACAAATCATATAAGCCGATACCACTTCGCGGATTTTAAAACGGTACGAATCAGGTTAAAATCACGAACAGGCAAAACGAAAGCCGATTTGTCATCGCACAGCCTCAGTCTGAGAGTAAACCTAGGTCGTGCCCTAAACCCAGCCTTGCTGGTATCTTAAACATCTCATAGGCAAAGCGTCAACGACGCGAGATCCCAAAACTTGTCTCTTCACTCAAGTCTGTACGTTTCCACGAATTTTCGCGTAAATCGTAAACCGCAGGAAAATCTCGCTTTGTACAAACTACGGATACGGTGATCGTCAGGGAGGCAGGAATGAGACGACAACTCACACCCTGCCCCTCTAACTTCGACAAACAGAAGTTCTAAACGCAAATATTTTATAAACGCGCACCGCGAATTCAATACAACCCCCTAAAAAGGGCAGGGATTCAAAGCCACCAACGGCCAGTCCCGAATCATACATGATGGCCAACCAACGGCCGAAATACAACCAAAATAAAAATCCCCTCAGGGATTGATCAACCTAGGCGTCCTCCGGGACACCGCCTTCATCTTCTGACTCACCCAAAGCAGGAACAGCCTCGCCATCGCCCTCGCCGACTTCCTCACCACCCTTGTCCGCAACAATTCCAGCATCCTGGACCTCAGGAATTTCCGAGCTCGGGACCAGGGTACCCGAGGATGACGGGCCGGCAAGCTCCGCCGCAGTGCAAGTTCCCATCTCCTCAAAACGCTGAATCCGCCTCTTAAGACGTCGAACTTCCGAGGACTTGCTCTTCTTCTCCTCCTTCGCCTTGAGCAGCGAGCTCACAGTCTTTCCCAGATCACGCTCGAGATCGCTGATCCTAGCTTCGAGCGTCGACGTCTGGGCAGCATGAGTGCTCTCAATCGATTGAAGCACGGCCTCGGTACGCTTCAGAGTTTCCCGCGACGAATCCAGCTCCTTGGACAAACGTGTAACCTCCAGTCCGCAATCGCCAAGCATCCCGTCGATCAACAACACAAACTGATCACACGAGAGAATGTGAGAATCAAGGGAATAGCAAAGGGAAGAAGGTTTTCACAAAATACCTTGGAGCGATGCTGCGATAGTCTCGCCGAAACTTCGCCTTCCTCACTCCTAGTACACCTTTTCCTCTTCGCTGATCCGGCAGCCCCAGCTCTTGAACGACCCCTCGATGGTGGAACAGCGTTGGACGCGGGAAGTCCCAAGACGATCTCCCTCTTCTTTTCTGGAGGAGGAGGCATGACTTCTACCGCATCCTCCGAAACCACTATCGGCGCGAAAGGGGAACCCTCCGGACGAGCCTGGACATCGGATGCTTGCTCCGGAACGACAATTTCTCCAGCAGGCAAAGAGACATCGGGTCCAGAGGCTGGAAGTGTGGAGATCGGGACAGGGAGTAACGTCGGGTCCAAGAACCAAGGCCGCGGGATCCGGAGTTAAAGTGACATCGGATCCGAGAGTCGGAACCACGGAAGTAGCACTAGGACCTGCCACGCTAGACTCCATCTCAGCACGGCGTCGCTCCATCTTGTCCTGAAAAGAACTAAACCCCTCGACGAATGTCTGCGTAAGAGCAGGAGCATCCTGCGCCGGCGAGGCTTGGTTAGCTTCACTCATTTCGACATCGGAATCCTTCTTTTCATCTGGAGAGAAAGCCATGTTTTCTGAAATTCGAGAAAAAGAGAGTGAGTGAAAAATGAGAGGGAGATGGGGTGCTACTTATAAGAAATCAAAGGTGGTAGAGTTTTTCGGAATAAAATATTCTTAGCCGAAAATTTCGATTTTCAAATCTTTCGCACACAAAATCGCTCCCGCATCTTGCATGCTGGGGGGCTAACTGTTGGGGTCAAAAACGGTTACCTCGAAATCAACGGCTAAGTCTATTTGTCATACGAAAACCTTCTGAAAAACGAACACGAACACCCGTAAACCGAAGGAACCGAGCAGCCGACCCGGCCTTGGCCGTAGCCGCCGGGCGGCTAGCCCCGTGCTGGCCGTGGCTGCCGGCGGCTAGCGCCCGTGCTGGCCGTGGCCGCCGGGCGGCTAGCCCCGTGCTGGCCGTGGCCGCCGGCGGCTAGCACCCGTGCTGGCCGTGGCCGCCGGGCGGCTAGCCCCGTGTTGGCCGTGGCCGCCGGCGACTAGCGCCCGTGCTGGCCGTGGCCGCCGGGCGGCTAGCCCCGTGCTGGCCGTGGCCGCCGGCGGCTAGCGCCCGTGCTGGCCGTGGCCGCCGGCGGCTAGCCCCGTGCTGGCCGTGGCCGCCGACGGCTAGCGCCCGTGCTGGCCGTGGCCGGCCGGGGCGGCTAGCCCCGTGCTGGCCGTGGCCGCCGGGCGGCTAGCGCCCGTGCTGGCCGTGGCCGCCGGGCGGCTAGCCCCGTGCTGGCCGTGGCCGCCGGCGGCTAGCGCTGTCTGGCCGTGGCCGCCGGGCGGCTAGCCCCGTGCTGGCTGGTCTTCGGATAACGATCTTCGGTACACGAATCCCAGTCCCCGGCAATCTGAAGTCTGTACTTCGATTCTTTCCCGAGTCCTCGCAGACGAATCATCGAGATTCCGTGTACGAAACTCCGGTTCTTACTCCAATCTAGATTGTCGGAAACATTTCGAAAACCCGTAAGATATCGACGGGAAGGAGATCTGAAATTCTTCGTACGAAACAACGATGGTTATCTTAAGACACCACTCGTCTCAACTCTACGAACGAATGAAGAACTTCCAAAGAAATCGTAGAAAACGACGGAAGTCCTGGAAACGGCCCGAAAGGGACCAAACACGATCGGACAGTCCGTTTACGATTATCTGAGGTAGATACGACGATTTACATTTATCTTTGCATAGCAAGATAAATGTTAATCTTCCGGAAAGAAGAATGTAAAAGTTTCCCGATAGAAAGCCGACGAAAATGGAAAGAAGCCCGTCTTGCGGCCCAGAAGGAGAATAAACCGTCATAAGAAGGAGTAATAAAGGAGCTTTGGGAGAAGAAAAGGCAGAGAAAAAAAAGGATCTCAAAGAGAGAGCAAATCCGAAACTTAGGGACTTAGAGAATTCCTGCTAGCTTAGGACTTAGGAGTTTAGACTAGCGGAGGAAAGCTTAGAACATTTTGTCTCTTTTATTTCCGTCGTTTTTCGCTTCAGCGTTTCTCTACTTCCCTTTTTCGGAAGAATATTGTACCATCTATTCAATAAAACGCCTTAGTGCAATTTTTTCCGCTACGTTGCTTTATTCTATCAATTTCGTTTGGTTATCGCAGAGAATCCGAGCCTTCAG
>NC_079512.1:15181360-15293409 GCF_000801105.2 Raphanus sativus | reverse complement strand
GTTTGGCGCTAGAAGGAGGGGGATCGGATTCTCTTACTCAAAAACCTACGATTGATAACAACAGCATGGCCACATCACCTGTCCGCAACATCGTGTCGTTCGGGATAGAGCAACGGCTGGTCAAGCCAAACCTCACGACGAACTCCTCGTTATCGTTTCAGACTAACGATCCAGGACATTGACGTAGCGAGAATATTGGTCGACACCGGATGCTCGACAAATATTATATATAAAAACACCCTCGAGAGGATGGAAATCGACCTAAACGCTATCACGGACGATCCCAATCCGATAATCGGACTCTCAGGAAACATCACTATGACCCTCGGCTCGGTCGATCTTTCGGTCAGAGCCGGGAGCGTCACAAAGACGGCAGAATTTTTGGTAGTCGACGGTCCAGCAGCATATAACGCGATCGTCGGGACTCCGTGGTTAAATTCCATGCGAGCAATCCCCTCGACTTTCCATCTGTGCCTCAAATTTTCCGACCCTCTCCGGGAGTGGAAACGATACAAGGAGATCGTAAAGCGCCGCAAGTCTGCTTGGCCGCTGGGTTAAAACGGAAAAACTCTGAGCCCGAAACTAAACCAAAAAAGCAAGCAACCCACGAACCAGCATCGCAGGACTCCAGAGAAATGTTCTGGCAATCGCAAAGAGCTGAGGTCCTGGAGGGGAAACGTGAGCCCACTTGCGAACCTGTAATTTCGGTCTGCCTCGACGAGACTAACCCAGAGCGGTGCGTAGAGATTGGAGCCAATCTTCGCGATCCGTTGAAAGCAGAACTCATCGCATGTCTCAAGAAGAACCTTAACACGTTCGCTTGGGCTGCGGAAGATATGCCGGGAATCGACATTAACATAACGTGTCACGAACTCAACATTGATCCAACTCACAAACCCGTAAAACAAAAGAGGCGAAAGCTAGGCCCCGAACGGGCGACTGCGGTTAATGAGGAAGTCGAAAGACTCCTCAAAGTTGGATCAATAACAGAAGTAAGATATCCCGACTGGCTCGCCAATCCCGTCGTCGTCAAGAAAAAGAACGGGAAATGGCGAGTGTGCGTCGACTTTACCGATCTCAACAAAGCGTGCCCGAAGGATTGTTTTCCGCTTCCGCACATCGACCGTCTGGTCGAGGCAACGCAGGAAACAAACTCCTATCGTTCATGGACGCGTTCTCCGGTTACAATCAAATCATGATGAATCCCGAAGACCGCGAGAGAAGACATCATTCATTACCGACCGAGGAACCTATTGCTACAAAGTAATGCCTTTCGGTCTTAAGAACGCCGGTGCCACGTATCAGCGACTCGTCAATCGGATGTTTGCCGAGCAACTCGGAAAAACCATGGAGGTGTATATATCGACGATATGTTGGTAAAATCTCTTGACGAACGCGATCACGTAGTTCACCTAGAGGAATGCTTTGAGAGATTGAACCAGCACAACATGAAACTCAATCCAGCAAAATGCAGATTCGCCGTAGCGTCGGGAGAATTTCTCGGTTACCTCGTAACATTCCGCGGAATAGAGGCCAATCCGAAACAAATCAACGCACTGATAGAAATGGCCTCCCCGAGAACCAAGCGGGAAGTCCAGAGGCTGACCGGACGAGTCGCGGCCTTAAACCGATTCATCTCGCTCCACGGATAAGTGTCTCCCTTTCTACGAAACCTTAAAGGGGAACAAAAAGTTCGAGTGGTCAGAGGATTGCGAGAAAGCTTTCCAACAGCTGAAGCAGTATCTGGCCACCCCTCCTATCCTCGCAAAACCGTAGTCGGAGAGCCCTTGTTCCTCTACATCGCAGTATCCGCATCAGCAGTCAGTGGCGTCCTGATTCAAGAAGAATTCGGAGAACAGAAACCAGTCTTCTACATTAGTAAAACGTTACTAGATGCCGAGACTCGGTATCCGCTGATGGAAAAATTGGCACTCGCTGTCATAACTTCGGCAAGAAAACTTAGACCGTATTTTCAATCTCATACCATCGTGGTGCTTACCACTTTCCGTTACGGACGATTCTACACAGTCCAAGCCAGTCTGGTAGACTCGCGAAGTGGGCAATTGAACTAAGCGAGTACGATATCGAATATCGTCCAAAGACCTGCACGAAATCGCAGGTACTCGCGGACTTCTTGGTAGAATTACCCACGACGGATTTAACTAACGAGGATCCTGGGTCAACGTGGGATCTCCATGTCGATGGATCTTCGACCAAGCAAGGATCTGGAATCGGGATCCGGCTCACTTCGCCGACAGGAGAAATCCTCGAGCAATCATTCCGCTTGGATTTTCGTGCATCGAACAACGAAGCGGAATATGAGGCGCTAATTGCGGGCCTACGATTGGCCCAGGGGCTGAAGATTCGAAACATTCACGCTTACTGCGACTCTCAGTTAGTCGCAAACCAGTTCAGCGGAGAATACGAAGCAAGGGATGAAAGGATGAACGCATATCTGAAGGTCGTCCAAGATTTGGCCCACGATTTTCAGCAATTTGCGCTAACCAGGATTCCCCGCTCGGAAAACGTCCAAGCTGACGCTTTAGCCGCTCTCGCCTCAAGCTCGGATCCAGGGCTTAAGAGAATAATTCCCGTTGAATTCATAGAGCATCCAAGCATCGGCCGCCGGTAATCGCCACCTGATCAGAACGCAGATCGAAGGCGCGGAAGAAAACGAAGATCAACCGGAAGACGACGCAGACCAAACAGACTATGGCTGCGACACTCCCTGGTTAGAACCTATCAAAGCCTACATCGTAGATGGTACCCTACCCACGGAGAAATGGGCAGCCCGGAAAATAAAAATCCAGGCAGCACGATATGTAACCGTGGAAGGCGAAATCTACAAATGGCGATTCTCCGGACCTCTCATGACTTGCGCAGAAGGAGAAAAGGCGAGAAAAATCATGGAAGAGGTTCATTCCGGATCGTGCGGGAACCCACTCCGGCGGAAGGTCTCTCACAACAAAAATAAAACGCCACGGATTCTACTGGCCAACTATGGTAAAGGATTGCGAGAAGTTCGCTCGGAAATGCGAGAAGTGTCAGCGGCACGCCCCGACAATTCATCAGCCCGCCGAAATCCTCTCTTCTATCTCGTCCCCGTACCCTTTCATGCGATGGTCGATGGACATCGTCGGACCAATGCACAAATCAAAACAAAAACGTTTCCTGCTGGTCCTCACAGATTTCTTTTCAAAATGGGTGGAAGCAGAATCCTATGCAAGTATCAAAGACGTATAAGTCGAGAACTTCGTTTGGAAAAACATCATAACCAGACACGGTGTCCCATACGAAATCGTAACGGACAACGGGTCCCAGTTTATTTCCACTCGATTCGAGGCATTCTGCGAAAATGGAAATACGACTTAACAAGTCTACTCCCAGATACCCACAGTGCAACGGACAGGCTGAAACCATAAACAAAACCGTCCTAGACGGATTGAAAAAACGTTTGGAAGCCAAAAAGGGACGATGGGCAGAAGAACTCGAAGGGGTCCTTTGGTCTCATCGAACCACTCCAAGACGAGCAACGGGGGAAACTCCATTCGCTCTCGTTTACGGAGCAGAATGCATGATTCCAGCGGAAGTAGAATTCCCCGGCGTACGGGGAGGTTTCTTCCCGAACGGGAAGATCTAAATAATGCCATGCTGCTGGATAATCTTGACCTCGTCAATGAACGTCGCGACCAAGCCCTCATTCGAATTCAAAATTACCAGCAGGCCGCCGCAAAATACTACAACGCGAACGTGCGTCCTCGAAGATTCAAAGAGGGTGATCTGGTCTTGCGAAAAGTCTTCCAAAACACTGCGAACGAAACGCGGGAAAACTGGGAGCAAACTGGGAAGGACCATACAAAAATCATAAAAGTCGTCCGACCAGGTTCTTATCAAATCGCGAACATGCAAGACGTAAAAATCCCGAGAACTTGGAATGCGATGCATCTCAAGAAATACTACCACTAGATCGTAAACGTGGACAACAGAACTACGAGATGGCTTGATCCTCGAAAGAGGAACGTAGGCAACTCGCCAAAACCGGTGGGTTCAGCCATCCCCCCGATTTAAAAGGGGGAGTGGGCACGATTTTCGAAAAAAACTGAACTTCGAAATCTTTCCGCAAATCAATTCGCCTGACGGCATCAACAATGGATCCAGTATCCACCAAATAAATCATAAACTATCGCCCGGCAACATTCCGCGATTTCTAAAAGCCCCTAGACCTTTATGGCATAAGAAAAACAAACTTCAAAGCACTGCGAGACGTCGCTTAGTGCCTGAACATTCGTTTTTCGATTAAAACCTTCATACGCCTTCTAAACGGCATCATATCGTTGTTGCTGATCACAACAAACGAACTCTAACGTCCTAAACAGACAAGCCACCTAAGGGTAGGCTCTTTTACATCCAACAAGGATCCCATAGCGCGCTATACAAAAAATCCAAATTTGGTTCAGCACTTCGTAAAGGAAGTAGCTCGATTCGTGCCCATACAAATCATATAAGCCGATACCACTTCGCGGATTTTAAAACGGTACGAATCAGGTTAAAATCACGAACAGGCAAAACGAAAGCCGATTTGTCATCGCACAGCCTCAGTCTGAGAGTAAACCTAGGTCGTGCCCTAAACCCAGCCTTGCTGGTATCTTAAACATCTCATAGGCAAAGCGTCAACGACGCGAGATCCCAAAACTTGTCTCTTCACTCAAGTCTGTACGTTTCCACGAATTTTCACGTAAATCGTAAACCGCAGGAAAATCTCGCTTTGTACAAACTACGGATACGGTGATCGTCAGGGAGGCAGGAATGAGACGACAACTCACACCCTGCCCCTCTAACTTCGACAAACAGAAGTTCTAAACGCAAAATATTTTATAAACGCGCACCGCGAATTCAATACAACCCCCTAAAAAGGGCAGGGATTCAAAGCCACCAACGGCCAGTCCCGAAATCATACATGATGGCCAACCAACGGCCGAAATACAACCAAAATAAAAATCCCCTCAGGGATTGATCAACCTAGGCGTCCTCCGGGACACCGCCTTCATCTTCTGACTCACCCAAAGCAGGAACAGCCTCGCCATCGCCCTCGCCGACTTCCTCACCACCCTTGTCCGCAACAATTCCAGCATCCTGGACCTCAGGAATTTCCGAGCTCGGGACCAGGGTACCCGAGGATGACGGGCCGGCAAGCTCCGCCGCAGTGCAAGTTCCCATCTCCTCAAAACGCTGAATCCGCCTCTTAAGACGTCGAACTTCCGAGGACTTGCTCTTCTTCTCCTCCTTCGCCTTGAGCAGCGAGCTCACAGTCTTTCCCAGATCACGCTCGAGATCGCTGATCCTAGCTTCGAGCGTCGACATCTGGGCATCATGAGTGCTCTCAATCGATTGAAGCACGGCCTCGGTACGCTTCAGAGTTTCCCGCGACGAATCCAGCTCCTTGGACAAACGTGTAACCTCCAGTCCGCAATCGCCAAGCATCCCGTCGATCAACAACACAAACTGATCACACGAGAGAATGTGAGAATCAAGGGAATAGCAAAGGGTAGAAGGTTTTCACAAAATACCTTGGAGCGATGCTGCGATAGTCTCGCCGAAACTTCGCCTTCCTCACTCCTAGTACACCTTTTCCTCTTCGCTGATCCGGCAGCCCCAGCTCTTGAACGACCCCTCGATGGTGGAACAGCGTTGGACGCGGGAAGTCCCAAGACGATCTCCCTCTTCTTTTCTGGAGGAGGAGGCATGACTTCTACCGCATCCTCCGAAACCACTATCGGCGCGAAAGGGGAACCCTCCGGACGAGCCTGGACATCGGATGCTTGCTCCGGAACGACAATTTCTCCAGCAGGCAAAGAGACATCGGGTCCAGAGGCTGGAAGTGTGGAGATCGGGACAGGAGTAACGTCGGGTCCAAGAACCAAGGCCGCGGGATCCGGAGTTAAAGTGACATCGGATCCGAGAGTCGGAACCACGGAAGTAGCACTAGGACCTGCCACGCTAGACTCCATCTCAGCACGGCGTCGCTCCATCTTGTCCTGAAAAGAACTAAACCCCTCGACGAATGTCTGCGTAAGAGCAGGAGCATCCTGCGCCGGCGAGGCTTGGTTAGCTTCACTCATTTCGACATCGGAATCCTTCTTTTCATCTGGAGAGAAAGCCATGTTTTCTGAAATTCGAGAAAAAGAGAGTGAGTGAAAAATGAGAGGGAGATGGGGTGCTACTTATAAGAAATCAAAGGTGGTAGAGTTTTTCGGAATAAAATATTCTTAGCCTAAAATTTCGATTTTCAAATCTTTCGCACACAAAATCGCTCCCGCATCTTGCATGCTGGGGGGCTAACTGTTGGGGTCAAAAACGGTTACCTCGAAATCAACGGCTAAGTCTATTTGTCATACGAAAAACCTTCTGAAAAACGAACACGAACACCCGTAAACCGAAGGAACCGAGCAGCCGACCCCGGCCTTGGCCGTAGCCGCCGGGCGGCTAGCCCCGTGCTGGCCGTGGCTGCCGGCGGCTAGCGCCCGTGCTGGCCGTGGCCGCCGGGCGGCTAGCCCCGTGCTGGCCGTGGCCGCCGGCGGCTAGCACCCGTGCTGGCCGTGGCCGCCGGGCGGCTAGCCCCGTGTTGGCCGTGGCCGCCGGCGACTAGCGCCCGTGCTGACCGTGGCCGCCGGGCGGCTAGCCCCGTGCTGGCCGTGGCCGCCGGCGGCTAGCGCCCGTGCTGGCCGTGGCCGCCGGGCGGCTAGCCCCGTGCTGGCCGTGGCCGCCGACGGCTAGCGCCCGTGCTGGCCGTGGCCGCCGGGCGGCTAGCCCCGTGCTGGCCGTGGCCGCCGGGCGGCTAGCGCCCGTGCTGGCCGTGGCCGCCGGGCGGCTAGCCCCGTGCTGGCCGTGGCCGCCGGCGGCTAGCGCCTGTGCTGGCCGTGGCCGCCGGGCGGCTAGCCCCGTGCTGGCTCGGGTCTTCGGATAACGATCTTCGGTACACGAATCCCAGTCCCCGGCAATCTGAAGTCTGTACTTCGATTCTTTCCCGAGTCCTCGCAAGACGAATCATCGAGATTCCGTGTACGAAACTCCGGTTCTTACTCCAATCTAAGATTGTCGGAAACATTTCGGAAACCCGTAAGATATCGACGGGAAGGAGGATCTGAAATTCTTCGTACGAAACAACGATGGTTATCTTAAGACACCACTCGTCTCAACTCTACGAACGAATGAAGAACTTCCAAAGAAATCGTAGAAAACGACGGAAGTCCTGGAAACGGCCCGAAAGGGACCAAACACGATCGGACAGTCCGTTTACGATTATCTGAGGTAGATACGACGATTTACATTTATCTTTGCATAGCAAGATAAATGTTAATCTTCCGGAAAGATAAATGTAAAGTTTCCCGATAGAAGCCGACGAAAATGGAAAGAAGCCCGTCTTGCGGCCCAGAAGGAGAATAAACCGTCATAAGAAGGAGTATATAAAGGAGCTTTGGGAGAGGAAGAAAGGCAGAGAAAAAAAAAGGATCTCAAAGAGAGAGCAAATCCGAAACTTAGGGACTTAGAGAATTCCTGCTAGCTTAGGACTTAGGAGTTTAGACTAGCGGAGGAAAGCTTAGAACATTTTGTCTCTTTATTTCTGTCGTTTTTCGCTTCAGCGTTTCTCTACTTCCCTTTTTCGGAAGAATATTGTACCATCTATTCAATAAAACGCCTTAGTGCAATTTTTCCGCTACGTTGCTTTATTCTATCAATTTCGTTTGGTTATCGCAGAGAATCCGAGCCTTCAGGGAAAACTAGGTTTACTTAGTTTTCCTTCGATTTACTTAACTAAAATCGACAGTGCGAATTTCGGTTCCCACAAAACTCATGAGCTAATGTTTTAGGGGGAGGTTGGTGATCTCTGTTTATGATTATATTTGGAACTTTGTTTTAAGAGTAAACACCAGAGATTTATTTGTAAAAAGCGGTTGTCATGATCAGTCGTCAAGTAAACTGTGGATGTGGACGTGGATAGATTTTTTTCAATGTTTTGGGTAACATGGATACCTTGTAGTTGGGACCACGTCTCCACTGAATTTTGTTTTGAAAAAAGATTAAGATTAAAGGGACTGCCTGCTAATAATACTTTAGTGTCATTAAGTTTTAGAAATCGAAACAAGTTTGGTAAGAAGCCGACATATTACATAAGAAAATAATAAGAGTCATCTAGTTACACATTTTGGCATAAAGCCATGCCATTGTGCCAATAGCAATGGCTGCAACAGCCATGTTCATCAGTGGAGACTGTGCCGTGTTCGATGTAGAGGCCTCCGTGAGGCTAAAGGATATGAAGGAGTGTTTATGTTGCCGTCGGAGCCATTTGTATTTGACTTTGCCTCCATTAACCTTTTCATCTGAAGTAGTGTTTGGTCAATTTTTTTGGCCTGGTCTTCCAGGCGTTGTGTTGTGTACATCTTGAATGAGTCAAGATCTTCCTTTAGGTGGCAATGTTTGGCATCGAACATGTTGATTTCGTCAACAATTGCCTCGTCCACCCATTTGAACAAGTGGTGTTCATTTTTTCTCTGTAAATGATAACAAAAAAAAAAACAGATCCGCTTAAAAAAGGTCTACAAGAGCTCTGAAATTGTAGGAGTCCACTACATATAGCTTATTGTTGATTTGAGCTAACCTTGACGCCAATTTCGCAACGATAGAACCTCCTAAACAGATTTTCCTTTGTCTGAGCGCCGAATGTTGTCAATTTTGCTCCACACCAACATCGAGTGGGGATGCCAGTTGTTTGTCTCACTGGGTGGGACAGAGAGGAAGAAGCTGAGGAACTCATGTCTGATGTATTACGTTTGACAAAGAGGCAGAGGTGATTTGAGAAGTAAAGGCTTTAGTTAGGTATTTAGATGGAAATATACTAAATGGAAATGAACTTTCCTTTGAGTTCCGAATATTATAATATTTAACCAGCATATACGTTTTACATGTTAACTATTTGTGGATGTGGATAAATAACATTATCCGTGGTTGTCTAGTAGCATATTCATCCACAAAAAATAAGAGCAATCAAACTTAGTGGTAATAGTTGACGTAGTAGAGATCAAATGGCAAACTAGATTTGGAAATAGTCTTAAAACATTTTTTTAATAGTTCAAAGCATTAGATAGAGGTTTCTAAAAGATAGAGTTGTGGCCATGTTTTTGCCAAAAAGGCAACAAAAGAAGAGTACTAAAGAAAAGTTGGAGCCGGAGGAAAATATTACACATAAAAGGGAGGGGAGAAACTGCAAGCGTCTTAGACAGCATCCTCATGTCCAGCATAATAAACAGGGAGGACCATCGTCTTGTAGATATCCATTGCATAGTGCTTCCTTATGTCATCCACAATTTTGTCTGTGATACTGATCATGTTTGGAGGTGGGTCACCATGGGCGTGCATCTCTAGAAACTTCATGCTGACATGTCCGCAGTCACCGGAGCGGTTGTTGGTGTAAAGATCCGGGATGCGTTTCCAAATAAATGGCTTAAATCCAGACTCTACACTGTGGTGATCTGTGTCTGGCACATACTACATTGCAAACAAAGGAAATGCGTAAATGGACAATTTGCTTTATTACAAGCATGTTGAGGGATTCTGATGTACTCAACCAGATAAGAAAAACGAACCTGCTCGTTTGGGACTGTGTTTGTGGAAGCTCATCTGTCTCCATTGCAGCATCATCTACACCGGCACTCTTCTCCACATCGACGTCCACATTTCCCTTTTCCTCCAAATCAACATCCTAAAAATAAACATAGTATTTAAGCTTCGTTAATCAGTCAGCTGTATTTGCAAATCTGTAAGCTGTATTTACTAGACTATTTGCAAATATGTAAGGAAATGTGTAGAAGTAGATAAAAAACATCTGCTGAATTCGTTCTTCACTTTCAGACTGATTAGATGTCCCAGATTTTTTGCAACGAGCTCTTAAGGTGTTAAAAGAAGTGTGCCTTCGATGTGTTTTTTTCTTCTTCTTGGGTGACTGGGTTTGTGGAAGCTCATCTGTCTCCATTGCAGCATCATCCACACCCGCATTCTTCTCCACATCCACGTCCACATTTTCCTTCTCCTCCAAATCAACATCCTAAAAAAAACAGAGTACGTAAGAAGTGGAAATCAACAGTGAAATTTGTGTAAGTAGTTAATAGACTATTTGCAAATCTGTAAGGAAATGTGTTGAAGGGTTCAAAAATCACCTGCTGGATTCGTTCTTCACGTTCAGACTGATTAGATGTCCCAGTTTTTTTTTGCAACGAGTTCTTAATGTGTTAAAAGAACTCGGCCTTCCATGAGTTTTATTCTTCTTCTTTTTCAAGAGTTTCTGAATCTGCTTCAGCTGCTTCTGTTGATCGAGCATGATGACGGTAAGTTGGCCATTGGTTAAACAATTGACACTTGAACGCGTAAAGTAGGAGCATATGCGCCTTTGCTTCATCTGAGTAGTTTCCTTCTTGATGACTTTCCTTAGCTTCAGAGATTGCTTCACTCGAGTAGTCACCTTTTTCCTGTCTTGTTGACGACGGTCTTTAGGCTTTTTAAGCCGAGTATCCGTTTTAGCCCCACCAGGCCACATAGCTTTGTTGAAGATGAACTGATCAGCTATCAGTTTCTCCATGTAAATGACACTGTCATCCTTGTTGCAATTTAACCACTCTCCGCAACAAGGCTGTGCTTGGGTCTCGATAGGTATGATTGGTGTGACAATAAGCTGAGACAGTAGTTAGGCAAAGAATTAGTCAAAAAATTATGTTCTATGTATAAACCGCAGTTTTAAAAGAGATGGTGACAATTACTTACATCAGAGGAGAATTCAACACGACGGATGTCGAAGGCATTGATTGATTTATGTTGTGGTAAAAAACCATCCTCTAGGTCCATTAGTGTCCGCTGGTCTTGTGGAGAAGGGATGAAAGACAGAAGCTGAGGGTTGCGCGGAATGCAACCAATTGGAGTGCCAATCGGAAGCCTCTGAGTCTGACGGAGTCCTGTTTAAGCTTGTTTACGAGCCAAGAAACATGATCGTTGCATTTTGGTGTGTCGGGCTTCGGTGGTTTCATGCAAGAGATGGTCTTCAGGAATGATTCTCTGCCCATGGGAAGGCAAAGAAGGTCTTGAGATCCTTCATCATACTAACATATCGAGGAGTGGGGCGAGCTTCTTATTTTTGAGAAATGAGAACGCTGTCGACAATGATGATCAAAGCTATTCGTATCTTCTTCCAATCAGACATCTTCTCGTCCTCCTCAAGCATACGACACAGTTCAGCAATCGTAACCATTTTGTTCTTCCCGAACAGTTTCCTCCAGATGGCGTCTTTTCCAGCTACAACTGTCTTCGCGGTGTCTGGATGATATGATTCGGGGAAAGAGCCGCAGTTTAGACCAGTAACCGTACCAAACTCCTGGAGACCAAACTTGAGGGGGTTGCCACCAAAAACAGACCAGAGGGTGTGTTCGAGCTGACACAAAAGCTGGCGAGTTAGGAAAGAGTGGATTAGCTTTGCAGATACTGGGCATTGGCGGGCAAGGATGTCGAAAATCTTTCTAAATGAAGACTCCCTAATGGTTTGGAACACGCGGGACCCTCTAAGCACGCGACGGAGGAAATGTAGTATCTCCGGTGAAGAGTAGATGTTTAGACGGTTAGTGGGAAACTAGTCCGTCGCAAAGAGTCTCGGCGGAAGCCGTGTATCCGGTAGCAAGCCGCCTAATTTTGAAATGGAAAGTGAAAAAACGTAAAAGATCGTTGATTTTTACAAAAAAAACAACAACAAAAAAGGATTACGAACATGCGAACCAAGTAGTCATCAAAATCAAACGATTTTGAAAAAAAAGGAAACTTTGGAGGAGAAGAATACAAAAAAAGAAAACTTTCGAGGAGAAGAAGACGATACTGACCTGAAGAGTCTTGAGTTTGAGTTTCTGGTTCCTGCGACGGTGGGTCAGTCTCCTGCGATGGTCTGAGTTTCTTTTTCGCCTTCGGCTTCGCCATTGTTGGGGTAACTCTCGGTCGCCCATGTTGATCTGGTCAACAATTGCCTCGTCCACTCATTTGAACAAGTGGTGTTCATTTTTCTCTGTAAATGATAACCAAAAACAGATCCGCTTAAAAAAAGGTCTACAAAAGCTCTGAAATTGCAGGAGTCCACTACATATAGCTTATTATTGATTTGAGCTAACCTTGATGCCAATTTCACAACGATAAAACCTCCTAAACAGATTTTCCTTTGTCTGAGCGCCGAATGTTGTCAATTTTGCTCCACACCAACATCGAGTGGGGATGCCAGTTGTTTGTCTCACTGGGTGGGACAGAGAGGAAGAAGCTTAGGAACTCATGTATGATGTATTACATTTGACGAAGAGGCGGAGGTGATTTGAGAAGTAAGAGGCTTTAGTTAGAGATTTAGATGGAAAGATACTAAATGGAAATGAACTTTCCTTTGAGTTCCGAATATTATAATATTTAACCAGCATATGCGTTTTACATGTTAGCTATTTGTGGATGTGGATAAAATAACATTATCCGTGGTTGTCTAGTAGCATATTCATCCACAAAAAAATAAGAACAATCAAACTTAGTGGTAATAGTTGACGTAGTAGAGATCAAATGGCAAACTAGATTTGGAAATAGTCTTAAAACATCTTTTTAATAGTTCAAAGCATTAGATAGAGGTTTCTAAAAGATAGAGTTGTGGCCATGTTTTTGCCAAAAAGGCAACAAAAGAAGAGTACTAAAGGAAAGTTGGAGCCGGAGGAAAATATTAGACATAAAAGAGAGGGGAGAAACTGCAAGCGTCTTAGACATCATGCTCATGTCCAGCATAATAAGCAGGGAGGACCATCGTCTTGTAGATGTCCATTGCATAGTGCTTCCTTATGTCATCCACAATTTTGTCTGTGATGCTGATCATATGTTTGGAGGTGGGTCACCATGGGCGTGCATCTCTATGAACTTCATGCTGACAGGTCTGCAGTCACCGGAACGGTTGTTGGTGTAAAGATCTGGGATGCGTTTCCAAATAAACGGCTTAAGTCCAGTGAATTGGGTTAGCTCACAGCTGGCAACTTCCTTGACAAGGTAGGGAAGCGAAGCCAGCAACGGTTTCATGAAGTTTCCGACCCGCCTGACACCGTGCAAAGATGGAAGAGGATCAAGTATTTCGACATAGCCCATGTAAAGGTTGATGGCTAGGCCAACCCAGTGAGACTCGTTCCATAGCATAGGCGTGTAGATGGTGTGGACATCTTGCATCCATTTCTTTCCATGGCTGAGAACAATGTCGATTACACGCTGATCCCACCTAAAAGTGCTTTTCTTCGTACACATTGAAATCCTGGTATTGTTCCTCGATAGCTGAGATCAGGAGTGGTGGGACGAAGGTTGCATTTTCCTTCTGTAGAATCACCGAGTGTCTTGCTGAGAGCATGTGGACAAGTATTTCCATTTGCTGATGCAAAACGCTGTATTAGTGGCAAACAAACATGGCCCAAAAATTTAAAAGAAAACTCAGAGCAAAATAGAATAGAGCTTACATAGGTTGTCGTCCATTGCTTAGGTGTAGCAACTTGGAGGAGAGATTTGTTCAAAAATTCAAAACCAGAGGGGGTGCTGTGGAATCTGAAACACAGAAAGAGTTCGAATGAGGACCTATGTGGGATTAGCTTCCAAAACAGTTTGGTAATATTAAAAGGACTTGCACGTTAATTTTTGACTTCAAGACTTTTTCGAAAATGTCCCATTCCATCTCTGGAAGTGTTTCCAATAGGGCCTGAGCAGGAACAAGTGGACAACTGAATAACTCCGCTGCCAGATGGTTCTCCTCTGCAGATGGAACGTGTCTATGCGGATCTTTTGTTTGTGTGAGGTCCACAACTCCATCTTCAGTAGGCTGGTGTGTGATTAACAAAATTAGAAAACAATAGATGTAAAGATTAAGCATGATAGAGGATTGTTCTAAAGTACCATCTCCTGAGTAGTTCACCTTTCTATGAACGGTGGTGAGTTTGATGAAGCTGTGGCTGTAAACGCATCGGGTGAAGCTGCGTGACTTGTAAAACCTAAACCACTATCATTACTCTTGACCGGTGAGGTGAGTGGTGTGAAGGGCAGTGGTGACTGTCATGTACCCGATCCTGGATATGATCATTAGGACCGACCATGGTGCAAGGAGACGCACCAGTCAGGTCATGTGACCTAAACACAAGGGTATCATGGCCTGGAAGTAAGGTTAAAGGCATCAGGAAGCTAAGATATAGCTAAACCAAGAAGGAGACAAGTATAAAGGAGCTGTACAAAGTGTATGGCAGCTGGGCGATGCAAGGAGCAAGCTTGACCAGCTAGATGAAGTGTAGTGCAGCTCAGTGTAGCTCACTGAAGAGTGTGTCAGCTCCCTGAGCTGGATGAACTAGCTCACTCAGCTGGGTCAGCTGGGGATCAGCTCAACTCAGCTGGACTGAGTGTTCAAGTCTTGGGCAGTTGGGCCAGGTCCGGACAGCGGTCGGACCATGTGGACCACCCGGGTGTTCCGGTGAGCCGGTGGGCACTTGGGATCAGACCAGGGGCTTGGGCAACCAGCTAGGACTTGTTTGTGACATGTCTAGAGGCAGTTAGAGCTGTCAGGGACGGCTTGTAACTGCCATAGGCGAACAGGTGTAATCTGGACCATTGATTAAATCAATGGCCAGAAAATGATACCGAAAGGATGCAATGGTTAAGAAGTAACCACCCCTTCTTCTATATATATCAGGCAAGTCCATGCCTTTGCAGGCATGCCAGGACTTCATTCTTCTTCCTGAAACACAAAGAAAAACAGAGAGATGGTCGGATTACACAATCCAAGACCAAGAGAGGCTTGAAGGCAGCAAAGAGGCAGTTTTGATGGCAATCAAGAGGGGAGTTGAGAACGACCCTCTTGTGTGTTTTGATTGTGGTTTGCCACGCCATAGGCTTCCTCTACCTCCTTACTACACATCCAAATGGCCAGGGAAGAAGAGAAATGACCGGATTCACTCTCAAAGTCCAAGAGCAGCCTTAAGGGCAGTGGTGTGTAGAAAGGCAGTTTCATGGGCAATGAAGTAGGAAGTGATGCACGACCCTTGGGTGGTGTTTGATCATGGATGAACACACTCTAGGCTTCCTCTGTGTCTTAGGGACACACGCAAATGGTCAGAAGAGAATGGAGAAGGCCGGACTCCACTCCCAAAGGCCAAGACAGCCTTGAAGGTGGATGCAGTGCAGAAACTGTTTTCATGGAAGTTCCATGGAAGGGATGATGAGTGCGACCCATGTATGTATCTTATCAATACTGGAGGTATGTGATAAGACCTTATTAAGACAAGTGCAAGAGGCACAAGGCCGGACCTGATCAGGGAAGCACAAGGTCTAGCAAGATCAAGTAGGAGGTAACATGTGTTGATTACTTATGTTTATGTTTATGTTTATGTCTGTGTTGTGTCTCTTGGGGTGGGATCAAGGCCAGGGATGGCACGCCTCTTGAGGAATGTATATTGTGATGTGTCCTAGGAATCCAAGACCCTGGACAAAGGGGCGGATCATAACTGATCTAACTCATCCATGTGGGATGATGGTTAGATGCTGTTCATTGGATAGTGATCAATGATGGATCATGGTTTGGTGTTGGGTTTGATCATGGTGTGAACCATGAGTCCGACCCACTGATGAGACACATGGGAGTCCTAGTTCCAGAGGAACCATGTGGAGTTTAAGGTCCAATTCGTTTGGATCCAATAGCAAGCAAAAGAGAGGAGTAAGGCCAGTACTTGTTGGTATGGACCACAAGTATTGTGCGGTGTGTTTATACAAGGAAGGCTGGGTGTGATCTGATCATGGGCAAGGATGGACAACCTGATCCATGGATGATGGATCAAGGTGTCTGATCTGATTGATCAAAGGATGCACCAGTGGTAAGTGCAACACTAATCAGGTTAAGTGGGACATAGTTCCATGGCCGGTTAGGTATGTGTGAAGACTCATCAGTTCTGAGTCATGTGGGGTGGTTGGTTGATTGACTCAGGAACTGGTGGACATTATTAATCATATTCTATGTTGTTCAGACATGGAGGTACTGAACCAGGGAGTGGCCGGTTCAGAGAAATCTCTCCATGGCCTTGGTTGGGCATGTAAGTGGAGATCTGATAGTTCCAGACGGAATTGTTAGGATCCGACTTCAAATATCTCTTAATGGGTATTTATCATGAATTATCATGGTGAAAGATTAGTTTTATCTCATTGATTTAGAGGTGGTCAGTTATGGCCATATGGGCTGTTCATGGGCGAGATCAGTATGATCGAGGCCAGTTCTGAGAAATCTGATTTGACCATTCTCTTAGTTATGAATTATCATGTATTGTCATGAATTTTAATTAGTTTTTGGAGCATGTTTGCTTGTGGTTGGTTTTGCAGCTGAAGACTTCCCAAAGGTACTTGGTCTGTGGGGATGGTTGGTTGAATGACTAAGTACCTAAGGGGAGAGTTTATGCAGACACAGGAGAGCTAGACGAGTAGACGGGGAGCTGGGCGAAGCTGCCTCACAGCTCGATCAGCTGGGAGAGAGTGAACCTCAAGTGAAGTGGTTCAGCTCAGCTGAGTTGGACAAGCTAGTTTAACAAGCTCCGTGGATGTGGCAAAGGTATGATCTAGCAATTCTTGCATAGATCTAGATAGAATGGTTTAGGGGAACAGAACCTCGGTTATTGTATGACCTGGATTAGGTTCAGGATCAACCTTGGAGCTGGTAGTAGTTGTGTATACTGATCATGGCTAAGGTGATTTGATCCGACCAGTGTTAGATTGGTTTTAGACCAATGGTTAAGTAGAGAATATTCCGCTGTGCATAAGTTGAAAGGATCTAAGCTAGGGAATGACTAAGGTAGTCTTAAGCTAAGGTCTAAGATAGACTTCGCCCTTAGGCGAAAGTACAGATAAAGATCGAAAAATTGAGTGGTTTGGTCAGGGTATGGACCGAGCGACGTGAGGCATCAACCGCGGCCTAGCTGGCCGGGTTCGGGTCTTACAAGTTGGTATCAGAGCATGCTTGATTCTAGGATCGATGGGTTGTGGTTGTTCACACAGGCATCCGGACAAGTGGATGCTGATGTGATTAATCCACCAGTTTTATTGTTGACTCAGCTGGAGGAAGTTAACAATGAAGCTGGATTGACTGTAAGTCAGCTCAACCCTACTGAGGTTCTAGTGGGGGAGAGCTGAGCTGCAGCTGGAAGGGGAAGTTGAATCCTCTTGTGATGTGAACCGGGCTGATCCAAACAATTGTTGCAAACAATGAAAGGACTAACCGGTTGATTGGACAGCTGTTTTGGCAGCTAATGATCAAGCTGGGCCAGTAGCTGAGGTGGTCTAGATGGATCCACCAGCTACGACAGCTTGGTTAGTGGACTACCTGAAGGTGCTGGAGCACATAGCTCAGATGAGAACTATGTATTTCTCAGGTAGTGTGGATCCTTTTGAGGCAGATGAGTGGAGGTCCTGATTGGGTTGTAACTTCAGCTCAACTCACTGCTCAAAGGTATTGTGTTCCAAACCGAAATTATTTCTGGAAACTGAGATGACCATGGAGCCTTACTAGGTGAGCCAGGAGGGAGTTGAGGCAAGATAGGGTATCATGCTTGTGAACAGGAAAGTTCCAAGGGGAACCGGCTTGGCCAAGATACAATCCCCAACGGCAAGATCCTGAAACAGAAGGTTGGTTGATCTAGTTATCTGGAAATAATAGACGGGTTGGACGGATCGATGCAATGCAAGATCTTTGATGGATGACCTGGACCAGGGAAGTAACATGAACCTGAGAGTGGCTTAGGTTGAAAGAAACGTGCAGCACTCTTTGGGGGTAAGTGTTATCCTTGGTGGCCGTTCAAAACAAGTGAGCATTTGTGAGGTTCAAGCTGGTCTAAGGGAGACGCTACATGGCTAGTATGCGAGTGGCTTGGGATCAGATGGATCAGCTGGGACTCAGTATAAGCAAAGGTAGGATTCCTTAAATCAATTTGAATGGATTTGGTATACGATGTTAAGTGGCTTAGTATGATGGGGATTGAGGTACAATATAAACACTCTTGTGAATGGTATGGGACATTCACAGAAGTGTGACACTTTGGAGAATGGTATGGGACGTTTTCAAATGTGTGATCAAACCGATATCTTACTCATCTAGGTACTTAATGATCGGGGTGTGGAAACAACATACCTTTCGATACTGGAGCTACACACCGTTTGTGAGTCCAGATATGATCGGAAAGGGGTTGTTTGTATTGGTATAGGGGATGATCCCGGGATAGTGAGTGCGGCCGGAGGCCAAAGGATGCATTCACTAGGCCTTGTTAGGGACATCCCAGTGATGATCCAAGGAAGGGCGATGCCCGTGGATCTGATTGTGGTTAGCCTTAAGAATCATGAAGTGATCTTAGGGATGGATTGGTCTTGAAAAGAATCGGGCCACCTTAGACTGTCACCGGGGAAGAGTGCTGTTTGAGAGTGGGTGTGGACCCCCGATCAGATTCCAAAGATCCGACCAACCTCTGGATGCTTAGTGATCTCAGCGGTCCAGGTGGAAAATATGCTGAGAGGTGGTCATGAGGCCTGGTTGGCGACCATTGACACTAAGGAGGTTGTAGGGGGTGGTAGCCCGGACGAGGATTTGGTTGGTTCAAGAGTTCAAGGATGTGTTTCGGGCGCTGCAGGGTGTGCCTCCTGCAAGGGCTGACCCGAGCATGATCGAACTAGAACCGGGAACGGTCCCAATGTCCAAAAGTCTGTATCGTTGGCACCAGCCGAGATGGCTGAGATGAGGTCGACTAAGTCCAGTGAGGGACGAGGGTCGCAGCACAACCAAGTCGGAGATTGACATATGGTTGGATTGAGACGGTGGAGTCCCGGAGTGGACATGACCGGAATGAGATCGAGTTCTTTAAGACTTGACTGATACATTGAGTAGCTTGGAGATTGGGTAAATCTACTAAGACTCGAGTATGCAGTATGTTCTTAAGGACTGAAAATGATCTAGTCATGGACTAGGATCAAAGTATGACTATGACTGGTGATGGACAGAAGTCCAGTATGAGGCGGTTTAGTCTAGTATGGACTAAGATCGCAATAGGGCCAAGCTGGGATAGGCTGTGGTCAGTTAAGGAATGATCCAGTAAGTTGTGACTGGGGTCATGAACCTTAGCGGATGTGCAGGATGCAAAGAGTTCAGTTGGAACCTTTGTCATGATATGGGATGTAAGCACCACTGGATTCGAGGACGAATCCATTCTAAGTGGGGGAGACTTGTCATGTACCCGATCCTGGATATGATCATTAGGACCGACCATGGTGCAAGGAGACGCACCAGTCAGGTCATGTGACCTAAACACAATGGTATCATGGCCTGGAAGTAAGGTTAAAGGCATCAGGAAGCTAAGATATAGCTAAACCAAGAAGGAGACAAGTATAAAGGAGCTGTACAAAGTGTATGGCAGCTGGGCGATGCAAGAAGCAAGCTCGACCAGCTAGATGAAGTGTAGTGCAGCTCAGTGTAGCTCACTGAAGAGTGTGTCAGCTCCCTGAGCTGGATGAACTAGCTCACTCATCTGGGTCAGCTGGGGATCAGCTCAACTCAGCTGGACTGAGTGTTCAAGTCTTGGGCGTCCGGACAGCGGTCGGACCATGTGGACCACCCGGGTGTGCCGGTGAGCCGGTGGGCACTTGGGATCAGACCAGGGGCTTGGGCAACCAGCTAGGACTTGTTTGTGACATGTCTAGAGGCAGTTAGGGCTGTCAGGGACGTCTGGTAACTGCCATAGGCGAACAAGTGTGATCTGGACCATTGATTAAATCAATGGCCAGAAAATGATACCGAAGGGATGCAATGGTTAAGAAGTAACCACCCCTTCTTCTATATATATCAGGCAAGTCCGTGCCTTTGCAGGCACGCCAGGACTTCATTCTTCTTCCTGAAACACAAAGAAAAACAGAGAAAAACAGAGAGATGGTCGGATTACACAATCCAAGACCAAGAGAGGCTTGAAGGCAGCAAAGAGGCAGTTTTGATGGCAATCAAGAGGGGAGTTGAGAACGACCCTCTTGTGTGTTTTGATTGTGGTTTGCCACGCCATAGGCTTCCTCTACATCCTTACTACACATCCAAATTGCCAGGGAAGAAGAGAGATGACCGGATTCACTCTCAAAGTCCAAGAGCAGCCTTAAGGGCAGTGGTGTGTAGAAAGGCAGTTTCATGGGCAATGAAGTAGGAAGTGATGCACGACCCTTGGGTGGTGTTTGATCATGGATGAACACACTCTAGGCTTCCTCTGTGTCTTAGGGACACACGCAAATGGTCAGAAGAGAATGGAGAAGGCCGGACTCCACTCCCAAAGGCCAAGACAGCCTTGAAGGTGGATGCAGTGCAGAAACTGTTTTCATGGAAGTTCCATGGAAGGGATGATGAGTGCGACCCATGTATGTATCTTATCAATACTGGAGGTATGTGATAAGACCTTATTAAGACAAGTGCAAGAGGCACAAGGCCGGACCTGATCAGGGAAGCACAAGGTCTAGCAAGATCAAGTAGGAGGTAACATGTGTTGATTACTTATGTTTATGTTTATGTTTATGTATGTGTTGTGTCTCTTGGGGTGGGATCAAGGCCAGGGATGGCACGCCCCTTGAGGAATGTATATTGTGATGTGTCTTAGGAATCCAAGACCCTGGACAAAGGGGCGGATCATAACTGATCTAACTCATCCATGTGGGATGATGGTTAGATGCTGTTCATTGGATAGTGATCAATGATGGATCATGGTTTGGTGTTGGGTTTGATCATGGTGTGAACCATGAGTCCGACCCACTGATGAGACACATGGGAGTTCTAGATCCAGAGGAAACATGTGGAGTATAAGGTCCAATTCGTTTGGATCCAACAGCAAGCAAAGGAGAGGAGTAAGGCCAGTACTTGTTGGTATGGACCACAAGTATTGTGCTGGTGTGTTTATACAAGGAAGGCTCGGTGTGATCTGATCATGGGCAAGGATGGACGACCTGATCCATGGATGATGGATCAAGTTGTCTGATATGATTGATCAAAGGATGCACCAGTGGTAAGAGCAACACTAATCAGGTTAAGTGGGACATAGTTCCATGGCCGGTTAGGTATGTGTGAAGACTCATCAGTTCTGAGTCATGTAGGGTGGTTGGTTGATTGACTCAGGAACTGGTGGGCATTATTAATCATATTCTATGTTGTTCAGACATGGAGGTACTGAACCAGGGAGTGGCCGGTTCAGAGAAATCTCTACATGGCCTTGGTTGGGCATGTAAGTGGAGATCTGATAGTTCCAGAGGGAATTGTTAGGATCCGACTTCAAATATCTCTTAATGGGTATTTATCATTAATTATCATGGTGAAAGATTAGTTTTATCTCATTGATTTAGAGGTGGTCAGTTATGGCCATATGGGCTGTTCATGGGCGAGATCAGTATGATCGAGGCCAGTTCTGAGAAATTTGATTTGACCATTCTCTTAGTTATGAATTATCATGAATTATCATGAATTTTAATTAGTTTTTGGAGCATGTTTGCTTGTGGTTGGTTTTGCAGCTGAAGACTTCCCAAAGGTACTTGGTCTGTGGGGATGGTTGGTTGAATGACTAAGTACCTAAGGGGAGAGTTTATGCAGACACATGAGAGCTAGACGAGTAGACGGGGAGCTGGGCGAAGCTGCCTCACAGCTCGATCAGCTGGGAGAGAGTGAACCTCAAGTGAAGTGGTTCAGCTCAGCTGAGCTGGACAAGCTAGTTTAACAAGCTCCGTGGATGTGGCAAATGTATGATCTAGCAATTCTTGCATAGATCTAGATAGAATGGTTTAGGGGAACAGAACCTCGGTTATTGTATGACCTGGATTAGGTTCAGGATCAACCTTGGAGCTGGTAGTAGTTGTGTATACTGACCATGGCTAAGGTGATTCGATCCGACCAGTGTTAGATTGGTTTTAGACTAATGGTTAAGTAGAGAATATTCCGCTGTGCATAAGTTGAAAGGATCTAAGCTAGGGAATGACTAAGGTAGTCTTAAGCTAAGGTCTAAGATAGACTTCGCCCTTAGGCGAAAGTACAGATAAAGATCGAAAAATTGAGTGGTTCGGTCAGGGTATGGACCGAGCGACGTGAGGCATCAACCGCGGCCTAGCCGGCCGGGTTCGGGTCTTACAGTGACAACCTTATACGCGGCCCTGGCGAAGAGGATGGACCAATTGTGGAGTCAAAATAGGTGGGTTGGATGGAGGAGTTTTTGGGCTCTCTGGGTCGTATATCCTGACACCATGAAAGAGTAGATGCTTGATCTCAGGGCTGTCAGGGTGATCAGCTTTATCGTAGATAACCGACTTGGTGCCTGGACGTTTGCCACCACGAGGTGGAGTTGTTTCTATCTTCTCCTCCGTCTTAGGGGTTTGAGAACTGTGGACGCCTGAGTCGTGGACAGAGGTTGTGTGGACGGTTGCCGCTTGAGAATGAGTGATCAAGAGTTGAGAAGCATGACGGTGGAGATGAGCTACATACTGGCTTATGATAGGTGATTGGGGCTCCTGATGCCGATCTGTCTCCATTGCATCAACATACTGCAACGCATAACAAGAGCATGGTGTCATAAAAAAATCAGTAAATGGTTTTTCTTTGCGACAAAAGGTGATTGAACATCACCTTGTCAGTCGGGGGATCTTCATCTAGAGGTGCTGCATGTTCAGGCTCTACACTGTGGTGATCTGTGTCTGGCACATACTACATTGCAAACAAAGGAAATGCGTAAAGGGACAATTTGCTTTATTACAAGCATGTTGAGGGATTCTGATATACTCAACCAGGTAAGAAAAACGAACCTGCTCGTTTGGGGACTGTGTTTGTGGAAGCTCATCTGTCTCCATTGCAGCATCATCTACACAGGCACTCTTCTCCACATCGACGTCCACATTTCCCTTTTCCTCCAAATCAACATCCTAAAAATAAACATTGTATTTAAGCTTCGTTAATCAGTCAGCTGTATTTGCAAATCTGTAAGCTGTATTTACTAGACTATTTGCAAATCTGTAAGGAAATGTGTAGAAGTAGATAAAAAGCACCTGCTCACTTTCAGACTGATTAGATGTCCCAGATTTTTTGCAACGAGCTCTTAAGGTGTTAAAAGAAGTGTGCCTGCGATGTGTTTTTTTCTTCTTCTTTGGTGACTGGGTTGGTGGAAGCTCATATGTCTCCGTTGCAGCATCATCCACACCCGCATTCTTCTCCACATCCACGTCCACATTTTCCTTCTCCTCCAAATCAACATCCTAAAAAAACAGAGTACGTAAAAGTGGAAATCAACAGTGAAAGAGTGGATTAGCTTTGCAGATACTGGGCTGACACAAAAGCTGGCGAGTTAGGAAAGAGTGGATTAGCTTTGCAGATACTGGGCATTGGCGGGCAGGGATGTCGAAAAGCTTTCTAAATGAAGACTCCCTAATGGTTTGGAACACGCAGGACCCTCTAAGCACGCGACAGAGGAAATGTAGTATCTCCGGTGAAGAGTAGATGTTTAGACGGTTAGTGGGAAACCAGTCCGTCGCAAAGAGTCTCGGCGGAAGCCGTGTATCCGGTAGCAAGCCGCCTAATTTTGAAATGGAAAGTGAAAAAACGTCAAAGGTCGTTGATTTTTACAAAAAAACAACAACAAGGATTTCGAACATGCGAACCAAGTAGTCATCAAAATCAAACGATTTTGAAAAAAGAAACTTTGGAGGAGAAGAACACAAAAAAAGGAAACTTTCGAGGAGAAGAAGACGATACTGACCTGAAAAGCCTTGAGTTTGAGTTTCTGGTTCCTGCGACGGTGGGTCAGTCTCCTGCGACGGTCTGAGTTTCTTCTTCGCCTTCGGCTTCGCCATTGTTGGGGTAACTCTCGGTCGATTCGAGTTTCTTCTTATGCGACTGTTTGAGATTCTTCTACGCCGTCGAATTATCGGGATCTTACACAAGTTCTATGGTTTCTCACTGTCGCCTTCGAAATCGATTTTGAGAGGTTGTCGTGAAATTAGGGTTAGAGGTTTGGGAAAGTGAGACAGCAATTTGAATAATGGAGAGAGAAAAAGGTGTTTTTGTTTTTTCGGACATATATTAAAAAATTAGAAACCATGGTTAGATGTAGATAGGTTTGGTTAGGTTAGTTTGTTCAAAAGTGAGGATATGAAAGACAAAACACAGCTATAATGTGTCCCTCAAGTGGAAAGTGTCCTAATGTGAAAAACATAAGACATAATGTGTCTTAGAGAGTAAAAAAATCAAAAAAACATATAAGAACGAAAATGTAATTCATGTTTTATACTAAAATCTACATTCTACTTATTATCATAACTACCATAATTAAAGTAGAGTAAACATTAAAAACATATGAAACTATTATGTATTAGTGAGCATTTTTAATACTAAGATAAACATGATCTATAAAAAGAATAACAAAATATGTACGGAGAATATTAATATCATTTTAATTTAAAATAAGCTTAATATTTTAAAATACTCATTAAATTGATAATATATTTAGATATGTAATTATTTTGGTTACTTACCCGTCTGTAGGGCGGATCAAATCGTAGTCATATTTAGAGAGATAGATAAACACTTAATATTAAAAGTTCAAAAGACAAATATTATAAAAGATGATAAAGATTGTGTCTATCACCCTAATAGCAATTATCTTAAGAGAGAAAACAAGATCAGATCTAAGATAACTAGGGTTTACATATATATAGTCTTTTAAATTAGGGTTCAATCGCTAAACGATAAAATACCAGAAGCTGAACGCTATTTTTCTGTGACTGCATTTTGACGCAAACGCGTTTAGCGTTTGGTCTTCTTCTTCATTTCCACTCCTTCTCGTCCTCGGGCTTGGGCTTCGTCGATTTGGTACAGCTCGTGCTCCTCAGTCTCTTCCACTTCAGATGCTCGCCCTCGTCTCTCCCGCATCCAAGCCGGAGCTTCTAGTCTCGCCTTCGCTACCTCCATCAAACCCGACCAGCAATCAGATTGGTAGCGAGCTCCTCTTTGGTCGAGCTCCAAATCGACCATTCTATCTTCTTCACATCGAGCGTCTCATCTTTGTCTGAGCAAGGGCTGGGCCGAGAGTGATGAATCAAGTGCCTGCCCCTTTCGTCCATTGGTCGCTGTGTTCCTCACGAACCAAAGCTCGATGTTTGGATCGAGGAAGATGAAACGAGCAAGCCACATGTGTGCTCATCGATCGCTTGGAACTCTCGGACGCTTGGATTGAGCTGGAAGGATCGAGCAGAACAGATCGAGCAATCTGGATTCTTCAATCGAACGCTCTGCAACTCACAACAGTATAGACTTCTTTTGAAATCTGTTAAAATTAAAAATTTGGAGTAGACTTTATTGTAAGTCTACTTAGCAGATTATTTGGAAGTCTACTATGATTATTTCATTATTGTTGTTTATTCTTTATTGTTTTAATAATTTTAATATATTATTTACTAAATATATTTCTTTGTTTATAATAGATGGAGTATATGATTAAACATTTTAATTCATAAAGAATTCAATTTAATTTTAAAAAATTGATTTTTTGTAACATCAATTAAAGTGGACTGAAAAAGATGTCTACAATAAAGTAGACTTTATTGTAAGTCTACCCAACCAAAACCACAAAACCCAAATCCTAAATATTTGCTTGATAACCAAAAAATCTCAATTATTGTACCAAATATTTAAATACACAAAATGTTGCACACAAAAAATTCAAACACAGAAAATATAAACTACTCAATACTACTATGAAAATTTAAATCAGTAAAACCAAAAAAAAAACTCAATCTAAAATCTAACTGTAAGAATCCAACTCTTAAAGACATAACATGTTAGAATATTTTGTTGTCAAACCATAAACATTGTCTAGCAAATAGTTTTCATCTCCAATATATTTGGCTATTTTCACCTTTAAAATAAGAAAACTATATAATAGAGATGAGTTATACTCCAATGTATTCTTCAAAAATAGTAATCTATAAATATAAAGTTAAAAATAGAAGAATGATATTTCTATAAATAGAGGTAAAAATAGAGATCTCTATTATAGAAAAGAAAATAGAGATGAGTTGAAGTAATTTTTACGTCTAAATTCTAGTATAAAGATGAAAATAACAATAGGCCAAAGATGTTCTAAAGGACAGTTGAAACCTGAGAAAGTTCAAGAGCTGTGATCACCACCAAATCTCTTTTTTCATCTAGTTTTCTCTCTCATTAGTTAGTCTAAACGACAAAATATCGTAGTTATTAAAAAAAAAAAAAAATTCATATAAACTGAGATTGTTTGTGAAAGAAATACTGGTGGTTAACCAGCGGGTTTGTGTTAGTGGTGCTTGAGGGATAATCTCAATACGACTAACCCGCAGTTCGATTCTCACTGGTCACCCGAGCTGCTTTAAATGGTAAGAATACATGGCTGCTGCAAGCCTCGTGGGTTTAGTCGATTGACCTCGGTCATCGGATTCCTGCGGTTATAAAAAATAAAATAAAAAATACTGGTGGTCGTCCTCAGTGCGCTATAGTAGAACATGGCGAGGGACATGTGCTAACCTAATTCAAAACCATGCAAATTGGGCCTCATCTGACAAAAAGGCCCAATATTTTTCTTACCACGTGTAAACCAACCACGGAAGTAGTATCCACTAAACTTGTGATTGCTTCGGCAATTTCGCATCCCTTATTTTCTGTTTAATCGACTTTTGATTGAGCAGCCGCGAAACTTTATGTTTTCCTTTTTGCAAAACTTTCCGGTAAAATCTTAGTCACCGGAAAATGTTCCTATCTCATTCTCCCCAACCAACTTATTATTCTTCCGTTAATTTCTCACCTCGCTCTTCTCCGAAACCACCTTCGTACTCCGTCGCCTTTTACAACCCTTCCACAACCTCCGCCGCCGGAGCTAAAACCTCGAACAATCATCTAATCCAATCCTTGTGCAAAGAGGGCAACTTAAAACAGGCGCTTCGCCTCTTGTCTCACGAACCAAGCCCGAGTCAACAGACTTACGAGCTTCTCATTCTCTGCTGCGGTCGCCGCCGAAGTTCCCTCTCCGACGCTCTACGAGTTCATCGCCACATTCTCGATAATGGGTCTGATCAAGATCCCTTTTTGGCGACGAAGCTTATCGGTATGTATTCGGATTTGGGCTCAGTCGATTACGCACGCAAGGTGTTCGATAAAACGCGTAAGAGAACTATTTACGTGTGGAACGCTTTGTTCCGAGCTCTTTCTTTAGCGGGTCATGGAGAAGAAGTGTTGGGTTTGTACTGGAAGATGAATAGGATCGGGGTGGAGTCTGATAGGTTCACTTACACTTACGTTCTCAAGGCTTGCGTCACATCGGAATGCACGGAGGATCATCTAGCGAAAGGGAAAGAGATTCACGCACATCTTACCCGACGGGGGTACAATTCGCATGTTTACATCATGACTACATTGTTGGACATGTATGCACGATTTGGCTGTGTGGATTACGCTAGCAATGTGTTTGATGGGATGCCTGTTAGAAATGTGGTTTCTTGGAGCGCGATGATCGCTTGCTATGCGAAGAACGGCAAGGCTTTTGAAGCTCTGAGGACTTTCAGTGAAATGATGACAGAGACCAAAGATTCATCCCCGAATTCTGTGACTATGGTGAGCGTGCTGCAAGCTTGTGCTTCCCTTGCGGCGTTAGAGCAAGGGAGATTGATTCATGGGTACATACTCAGGCGTGGGCTTGACTCCATATTGCCTGTCATCAGTGCGCTTGTGACAATGTATGGTAGATGCGGTAGGCTCGAGGTGGGACAGAGGGTATTTGATCGGATGCGTGAGCGTGATGTTGTGTCTTGGAACTCCTTGATATCAAGCTATGGCGTTCATGGATATGGAAGGAAAGCAATTCAAATATTCGAAGAGATGCTCGCCAATGGGGCTTCCCCAACCCCTGTAACATTTGTGAGCGTTTTGGGAGCTTGCAGCCACGAGGGACTTGTTGAGGAGGGAAAAAGGCTGTTTGAGTCGATGTGGACAGACCATGGGATAAAACCACAAGTCGAGCATTATGCTTGTATGGTTGATCTGTTAGGTCGGGCGAATAGGTTAGAGGAGGCAGCAAAGATGGTACAAGACATGAGGACTGAACCAGGGCCTAAGGTCTGGGGTTCCCTTCTTGGATCTTGTAGAATTCACGGTAACGTTGAGCTGGCAGAGCGTGCGAGTAGAAGGCTTTTTTCTCTTGAGCCGAAAAATGCAGGGAACTATGTGCTGTTGGCAGACATTTACGCAGAAGCTCAGATGTGGGATAAGGTTAAGAAAGTGAAGAAGCTTCTAGAATACAGAGGACTGCAGAAGCTGCCTGGTCGGTGCTGGATGGAAGTGAGGAGGAAAATGTACTCGTTTGTCTCGGTGGATGAGTTCAATCCTCTAATGGAACAGATTCATGCTCTCTTGGTTAAGTTAGCAGAAGATATGAAGGAGAAAGGGTACATACCGCAGACCAAAGGCGTGTTGTATGATCTTGAGACGGAAGAGAAAGAGCGGATAGTGTTGGGACACAGTGAGAAACTGGCGTTGGCGTTTGGGCTGATAAATACAGCGAAAGGAGAACCGATAAGGATCACCAAGAACTTGCGTTTGTGTGAGGACTGTCACTTGTTTACAAAGTTCATCTCAAAGTTTATGGAAAAGGAGATTTTGGTAAGAGATGTGAACCGGTTTCATCGGTTTAAGAATGGTGTTTGTTCTTGTGGAGATTACTGGTAACACTTAGGGGTTTATACGTTTGCTTGTGAATAATGAGCAAGGGAGAGATGTCCACTTGAGCTCCCTCTTGGACCTAATCAGGCCAAAGAAATGACAAGCAGGTTAGGCTTTACAAAATTTTCATGTAATATATGCCAACAATATCTGTTGGGGATCATTGATTGTTATAGCATACGTATTGTACTTTAGCGGCTGGAATAACGTTCCAAACACGACTGGTCTTAAACCGATCGGTTTAGGAACTGGATTGATTTGCCTCATCTTGTTAGTATACAATATCTAGGTAAAACAGTCGCCACACTTTCCTAACCTCTTTCTCTGGCTGCTTCAGACACTCTTTCTTGTGTAGCTGCGGCTGTTTAGTCTTCAGTTCTCTGTTCAGCGGCTGCTTTCTTGCGTCGCAAGTTTCTTGACTCTGCCCTTTCACCTTAACCGGAGCAACCTACAGGGCTACAATTTAGACATTTCAGAAGCGTTCTGAACCGCGGTTAAGATCCGAGAGCCCAGCAACCTACAGGGCTACAATTTAGACATTTCAGAAGCGTTCTGAACCGCGGTTAAGACCCGAGAGCCCAGTTTATCGTAGGAGCTTCCCCAGCTGGTATCTCTAGCCTTGTTAAATAAGTTCCCACGCCCTGCACATTGTCAGATAAGCTAGCAGCTTTTGAATTTGCCTCTCTAGCTATTTATCTGCTGGTGCTGCATCTCAGGATTTCTCAGCTTGGACTTTGGCTTCTTCCTCAGCTCTAGCCCTTGTGATCCCATCTGCGAGCACTTCCTCATCCCATATTCGAGGATTACATAACACTATCGTGGATGATATTTCATCAAAAAGAGTTCAGATAAATAAACATTGACTTAAGCTATAAACTCTCCATGGAGAACGCGTTTAAGATCACTACAACTTTACTAACAATACAATTTCTAAATCAACAAGAGCAGTGTATTATAATATAGAAGCTTCGTTGACTTAAAACTAAGTTCATCTACATGCGAAAGGACACACAAGAGTTTCTAAGAGTGGCTACAAATTTCGCTCGTTACTGCATTTACTTGTGCAATAATTATCAGGTTACATTGTTTTCTGCCACGGTCTTGTTGTGTTTGCAAAACATGGCTGCAATCAACGATGCGATTTTGAACTTGGGAACCTACTTTTGCAAATCAAAATCATTCCTATAAGCAAATTCTTTATTGTCTTTTTAGTTAATGATAGTTCTGTTTAAGCATACAGTATTTTTTTTAAATTGAGGGTTAAATTTAATTCAAAAGAAAAATATCCTCTTTACACCATTTGTTTTTTTTAGAACTTTTCTGAAAATAAAAATATCTATTTTGCATCTAAAGTTAATCAAAAAACAGCATTCATTCCTCCAACTCCTTATCTCCCTTCTTCTTTACAATACTGATCTTATTTCTCATGTTCTTGTCAATTTTATTCGCCAAAAGTGATATTGGAGAGATGTTAAAAAAAAGTGATATTGGAGATGAAGTTTCTCCATGTTTCATCTCTCCCTGTCCCTCCAAATTGTGTGTATTGTTGATTGAAGCACATATCTAGTTATGAAGAGCTGCACTTTACTCCAATTAGAACGCCCGTAACGAGTCTAATGAGACTTGTCTAATCTAATCTAAAGTGTACTGATTCTTCATCACACCTTTCATCAGAGCTTTCCAGATTTGAGCTAAGTATTGACACTCAAAAAACAAATGATTCACAATCTCCAACGGTTCCTGTCCTAAGATGAAGTACTACATTACATACCACATCTGCCGTTGTTACTCCCATTCAGCTGAAGACGATAGTACAAGATTTTTGGAGGTTGGGCCTTTTGCCCTCACGCGAGTTAGGCAGGAGAAGGGAAGCTTCATTAAGAACATGTCCGGTCGCCTAGAAAGAACATTTCGACACGTAAAGCTGAAACGGTTTGAATATTAAGTTACTTCTAGCATATGTATGTTGGAGTAGGATTTATCACATAAATTCAGTTTAGAAAAAGCCCACTCACAACGGACTTAATTAACAACTAGATTTTGATCCGCGCTTCCGAAGCGCGGGTATTATTTTTCATTTTTATTAAAAATATTATTTGTTTGTAATTATTGAATGTATTTATTTTTGTAAAATTTTCTTTATAATAAATTCGACATATTAGAGTGCCTCTGGTAAACTATGTGTTTCTCTGACTTTATTTTATTCTTTTTTCAATCAATATATTTATTTGGCTTGTTGTTAAAATAATGATTTTAGAATATAAATGTACAATACTTTTACATTGATATTTTGTTTAAACAATGTGACATATTTCTATAGTAATTAAATATTTACATTGTAATTTGTATACAATTCAACATATTTGTCTAGTTTGCTGTTAAAAGAAATGATTTTGAATTCAAATGTACAGTATTTTTATATTGTTTTTCTTCAGTTCATATAATTTTTTAAAATAAATTTCTTTCAATATAAGCTATATCAAAAATTAGTCAACTAAATAATCTATAAACAATTATTTACATAGCAATATAACATATTTATATATTAATTCAGTTTATATTTTGACGCGCACGCCTGCACGAGTTTGTATTTTTTTGTATATAAATTATTTATTACTGCCGTATTTAAAATGAAAGTTTATTGATATATTTTTAGGTTGCTACAAATCAACCCGGACCGAAAATGATCCAACTCGACATTTATAATATTCGAATGATATTTATTTAATTTAAAAATCAAGGGGGAAAATATTGTGTATCACGAAAACATATATGATCAATTAGTGGTTTCCTAAAATGTAGGAAGTTTAAATGAATTTACTGATTTTATTTGGATAGAGATATTTTTTTAATAAAAATACAATTCAAGTTTCCAAACAATTTTTTAACTACAATCCATGTTTCAAAACAAACTATTCTTTATAAATGATATCCAAGTAACCAAACACTCTCATTTTGTACTTGAGTTTTAATAATATAGATGAAAACACAATCCATCGCAAAGCCTAGTTGTTCTAACCCGAAAGTGCTACCTTGCAGCGTGTGGTAGCGAGCTCCACATTTACGGATACACCAAATTCAGGGTTGCTTCGTGGTCAATCGGTTATATAACAAGCCGAAATCTTTGATGTAAGAAAAGACATGTGCACCATATATACGTAGAGCAGTTGAAGCGGACTGATTAGTGTAAAAGACAAATCCAAGACCGTTATTCATCATGCGTCATTTGACTTATCTACTCAAGATCTAGATTACTCTATCTCTCTATTGCATTTTCTTTTATTGTATCTTTGTATTCATTGTATTTATTTTCATTATATTAATCCAGTTCGTGCAAACTATCTTCAAGTTCTACTCGCACAGAGTTTTTCATACACACTATGCTGATAACAATATTCTCTTCATATTTTGACTATAAGCAACATATTGTATCATATATTCAGTTTAACTTTGGCTTGCCCGAAAATTCTCCAGGAATATATAATTATTATCTTACTTTCATGGACATTGAGTATAACACATTCATCTAAATCAAATATGTTTTTTTTATATATTTGCATTTATGATTCTATAACTAGATTATGGAAATATTATAAGTTAATGAACATTAAACATTAATGATATTTTAATTACATATCGTCTTGGTTCCCCCTTACTATATAAGTAAGGTATATAAATTTTTCTTTACAATCACTACTCCTACAATCTAGCCCATTAGAATGTTGGAAAAGGTTTGCTAGCTACACAAAGTTTATTCTAATATGGTGAAAATCATCCAATGTATTGGAATATGTCAATAACTACACCACATTTATATTAATACATGACACATATATGAATTAACAATTAATATGTTTACAACATCACAATTATGTTTATTTGATTTTAAACTTAGTTAATGGGGTCAATCAATAATATATTGAAATTTAACCCCAATTAACTAAATCTGACCGACCCAACTTCTTAACCTGACACGTATTCGACTTAAGTTTCCTCAAATAAAAAATTACTAGATTTTGACCCGTTCGACCGAACGGGTGTCAATTTTCGTTTTTTTTTGTTTGTACTAAATGTTATATATGATTTGCAATGTGTGTACTAATATCACATTTTGAGAAATAACAATTTGTTTAACTACATCGAATGATTTTTTTTGTTCTACAGTAAATTATATGAAAAAAAAAAACTATATGAGCGATATTAGATAAGCAAATCCAACATTTGTATAGTAGATTTATGTATAAAATATCTAGAAAATATTTATTTTCTGAATTAAAAGCAGGAAAATAGACAAATATAAGTTAGTACGGTATTAAAATTGATATATCAGTTATAATATTTGTAAGAAAGTAAAAATATTGTTGGTAATTTATTCCATAGGATATTCGATTTGTATAGTTGTATCCGCAGTTTTCAAAATAGAGAAGATGTATGTATTGTGAAAAAATATTTTATAAATCACGTTATGAAGGATCATAATTGCTTTAGCCGTGTAAATGCCAACTTAATTGATTTATGAGTATGATGTTTAATTTTAAATTTTTCATGGTTAAATTTCTAAATACTATTGTTATACTAAATATTATGAAGATATTGAATATAGAGATTTAAAATGTGTTACCAAGATTTTCAAAAAAGTATAATTTTTTTATGTTTTGAAAATTTAGTTAGCTAAAATAGTTAGGAATGTGATCTAAATTTTTAATAAGTATTTATTTGTATAAATGATAATTTATATTTTAAAATGTATCTAATTAAATAATTGTTTAATATGAAAGTTCTCAACATAATAATTTATAGTTTATATTATGTAATTATATTTTGTCTTGTAAACCATCAGTCATATCATCCATACTTTTTAGAATATGACATGTATATCTGTACAGATGTATTTTAATTTCTTATGATTAAAATTTTATGATAATGTATAGTAACATTGTTCTATATATTATTTAAAATATATGGTGCTCAACGTAATATAAATATATAATCAGTATGTTCATAGGGATTTAAAACAAACATACACATGGATTTCTCGTATGATTTAAATATATAATCGATATGTGCATATGGACTTAGAAGTTAAGTAATATTGTAATATACATATATTCGATAGTGTCATTGTTCAACTAATATTCAAACTATAAGAAAATTTAATTTGTTTTAAATTATATGATATAATCAGATTTTAGGTAAGATAACTATTATTAATTATCATATTGTTAATGGGTTTGTCGGAATCCACTAATGATAATGTTAGAAATTAATTAAACTTATGTGTTTTAAAACAGTGGCATGGAATAGTAATTATTGTGAAAAAAGTTAGGGTTAAGTACTATATGTACTTCAGTTTTAATAGATTAGATGGTTCATAAGAAAAAAATATGATTTGTAAGAGAGAAATATCATTGTAATAACCATATCAGATCATCATAAAGGATTGATTTATGGAGTTGCAGTTGAGTTACCAAGATATTTCTTTTGTTACAATTTATTCAGTTAAGCTGGAACACTCTAGTGTTAAGTTGTTTGTGTATGTCGAAATGAGAGTTAAGTTAACATCTAATCAACATTATTTTGTGTGTGTGTGTTCTAGTTTGTATCTTGTTGGAAATGGATTTGGGTTTATGGAATCCATTTCTATCGCAAATATGAGCGCATTACTCTTTTTGGCATTGGTGAATGGTTTTTTTTTTTTTTGCAGTCCTAGGTTTGGTATAGCACATGCACTTTGTTTGGGGCTCGCTTCGTAGCTTGTTGCAGAGATTCCAATTTTTATGGACTCGGGTACGATTACGAACAAAGATGACACAGCCTCATCGGGTAAGATATTTCTATGTTACAAATCAATTTTTTTTATGAATCCTAATTTCGATTTAGGGAAAAGAAGTGATTTAAGTCGAACACGAATCAGGTTAAGGAGTTAGGTGGGGTCGAATTTAGTTAATGGGGTTAATTTTAAAATATTAAGTATTGACCCCATTGACTAAGTTTGAAATCAAATAAATTAACCTGATTTTGATGATGTAACCATATTAATTGTTACTTCGCATATGTGACATGTATTAAGATAAACATGATATTGTTATTAACATGTTTTAATACATTGGATGGTTTTCACCATATTAGAGTGAATATAATGTTATTACCTTATTAATTGTTACTTCATACATAAGACATATATTAACATAAATGTGGTGTAGTTATTGACATATTCCAATACATTGGATGATTTCCACCATAATTAGAGTAAATTTTGTATAATTGGAAAAAAACTTTCCTAAAATATTCAGCATTTTGGTCAATAACAATTATTATGATAAGATATGCGCCTTGCGCGAGATGAAGTTTTATTTTCATTATGTTTTAGAGAATGAAACAATAGTTTGGTTTTATCTAGATTAGGGGTGTTCAATCCGGATATCGGTTTGGTTTTGTTTTCGGTATTTCGGTTAGTAAAATATAACTACTATTATAAATACATATTTACTTCGGTTCAGTTAGGTTTATATACCATCGGTTTTTGGTTTATTCAGTTGAATACCAAAAAACATAATTATTTAGTTTGAGATCATATTACATATTAGAATAAAGAAAAGAGATAAAAAAGAAAGACTAAGAAAATAAGAAGCCTCAGTTGCAGTGAATTTTTATTTAATTATAGTTAAAGTGATTTAGAAATTATAATTATAGTTCAACTTATATAACAAATATATATTCATGTGTCGTTATAAATATATAAATATTTACATGTTTCTACATTTGATGGATTTTTTTTGGTTTAATCGGTTATAAACCAAACCATATCTAAATCATACGGTTTTTATAAAATCACATTCATTCGGTTTGTATGGTATATACCAAAACAAAATCATATCAACTATTTATGTTCGGTTAGGTTCGGTACTATTCGGTTTTAGCATATTAAACAGCCCTAATTTGAATATTAGTTGGTTTTGGATTGTTTTTTATCATGTCTTAATTTGTTGAATTAGATTTTAAATTCATATTTTTTGGAACTTTACATGTAATTTTTATATTAAAAACAAAACATAAAGTATTATAATGTGAACACATTTATGTAAACTGTAAAAATATTTATGTAAAGTGTGAATGTTTATTCTTAAATCATTGTGAGACTGACACATATCGTATAGTGTGAACACATTTTTTTAGAATACTTCTTTAATATATAGGGGATAAGATATTTGACTAATGCGTACATGAAAAATCTGCAATAGGCTTACATTATCTCTTTTGTTTATTTTTATGGGACAATTAGCATCTTACCCATAGAAGAGGCTCAAATTGGAGATCTACCATCGATAGGACATTATCAGCTTAACCCATAAAATTAGCCCTGAAAAATGTCGAGAAAGCCCTTGGGGTCTGACACACTAATTGGTGACATGCAGCTTAGTTTGACACACGAAGATTCAATTGCAGATATCGTACATAGCTATACACCAAAATAAACTGCAGCTACATTTCTTCTCATCCACATGTTTGCTCTTGTTTTTGAACTCTTTTTCCTTCTTTTGACACTCTCTTTTCTTTCACTCTCTTTTCTTCTATTTTTTTAGAGAATTTTACATTCTATGTCACTTTTTAAGTTTTTATTACACTGTAAGTCACTTCTGACTACTGAAGTACTTTTCTTTAACCAAGATAAAACCAGAAACATCTTGTTTGGTTTCTTTTTCAAGGTTAGCATTTTAAATAATAAAAAATTGAAACAGATATTTTTCTCTTTTCCTTTCTTGGTGGAAAACTTATTTTTTAGAAAAAAAAATTGCAACTTTTGTCTTGTAACCCGTGCTCAGCTATCGTACATGTTCTATCACAATGTCTTTTTTTTTTCTCCTCGCCCCTGCGCAACAACTCATCATGTCTCTTCCTTTTGAATTTTTTTTTCCATTTGAGTTTTGATTCACACCAAAAGCCAAAGTCAATCACCCAAGTGCTATAAAATTCCCAAATTCATGATTTGTTAATGGATTTTGACCAAATCATGAATTTTCCTCAAGACTGTTAAAATAGAATCTAGACCAAGAGAATTTTTCGATTTTGCAGCATTAGTCCCTACCATTTGTTTTATTTTTGTTTCTGCCCCAAATGTTTATATTGCAAATAAATAAGGTACATTGTTGTAATAATATATGTGTGTAGGTATTTGTACATTCCAAAATAAATAAGGTACATTGTTGTAATAATATATGTATGTAGGCATTTATACATTCCGACATGTACAAACAATTTCACTATCCACATGCACATGATAAACATGTACAAAGATACACATGTACATATGTCAACTTGAGCAATGATTCACATGTACTGAATGAAATTCTAAATACCAGTAAAATCATAACATATCAATGGGGTATGAATCATTTTTGTGTACGTTTTTATAATGATATATATATTTAGTCATATGTATACAAAATTTCACTATCTACATGTACAATGATGCATATGTACACCAGTCAACTTGTAAAAAATTTAATCAAAACCATCTCTTATGTTTTTTGCTAGAAACATAAATTTTATTTTGCAACTTAACCAGAAGCCCAAATTTTTTCATAGAAATAAAATTGTTTATTTTATAAAAAAATAAAAAGCACTTCATGCTTTCCATGAGATAATTTTCGCAATAAAATGTTTATTATTAACTAACCTTTCAAAAATAAAAAATGATACACTGATATCTTGCATATTTACATGATATACCTGATTAATTTTTCAGATACATTAGTAATTTACAATTAGTACTGTAAAGTAGCGTCAATGTGTACACATGATTTTCTCTGTCCATATGTACACAGGGTTGTACATTGCACAAATTAAATGATAATTGATATTTTGGATAATTTTGATTTTTTCCCTTTTCAATTTAGTTAATTTAGCCTTCTTCACTGAATTATTCTCATTTTTCTTCATAATTATCAAACCTTAATTAAGTTTCATGTGTGTATTGATGTCTTGCTATTTTAATAGTTTTTACCATTTTTAAGTTTATATGAGTCATTTTAGGATACATTTAGATGTTTTGCATTTGACAGGGTATAGAATGTACAACTGAAATTTGGGATAAAAATAGATCTTTCTGTACAATTGAAAGTTTATGGTCCAAAATGAAAATAATTTTAATTCAGAGGACCAGTTGTGGGAAATATCAGAATTGGCCATTTATGTCCCCACGATCTGAAAATTACACTATGATCACCTTTTTTTTTGGTGATCTGAAAATGTAGCTGGAGACTTCGACGACAAAAGAAATGTTTCCAGATTCTTTATTTTTTAAATGATGAAGAAGAAGAAAAGAGAGGTGATGCCCATTAATGTGAGTTTTTTCCCGATCACCAAAAAGAAAAGTAGGGTCCACCAATTAATTTATGGTTGTGTATTTTTTTAAAGGGAAAATTAGATTTTTAGCACACTTTGAACTAGGATTTGTCACACTAGGATTTCTAGTGTATTTTTTTGGAAACTAGGATTTTAATTTTTGTAAATACCAGAATACCCTTAAAAATAGATTAATATGATTTTTTTATAATACATTTTAACAATCGATATTGATTAAAAATTAATTCATTAGAAAAAAGAAAAAACATAAAGAAAGTTAAAAGTAACTAGGGTATTTCGCTTTACCCTTTTCACTCTCATCTTCTCCGCCGAAGCTCTCCACTCCATCAATGGCGATGTACTCTTTCTTGGAGTAAACCCTTCGATTCATCGGGTTCGTCGGCTCATTATCACTCTATCCTCGTTATCGTCATCCTCTTCTTCGTTCTCACACACTAAGCAACAAAAATCTTCTTTGTTCTTCTCCTAGGAGTTTCGTCGGACGGGTCAACTCGAAATCGAAGTGTTCTTCCCTCAAATTCATCAAAATCTCACGTCTCTTCACACAAGGTATTCGATTTCGTCTATTGATTCCTTTAACCCTAACTTTTTGTAAACCTAATTTCTCATCTTTCTTAAACTGAAATTGGCATTTTTGTCTTGGTTAATCATCTTAGACTAGTTGTTGTCCGATTGTATATATATTTGATTGTATTTGTATCAAAACGATTTAGGGTTTTGGAAAGGGGGATAATTCGGGTTTTGACATCTTAGACTAGTTGTTGTCCGATTGTAATGTATCTTGCTCTTAGAAATCTTAGAATTCAGTGGAAAAGAGGAAAATCGAGTCTTGATAACTTATACCATTTGCTGCCCGATTGAACTCTTGTTCATGTAGAGTAGATGTTGTCCGATTGTAATGTATATTTGTCTGTAGAATTCAGTAGAGTAGATGTTTTCTGATTGTAATGTATGTTGTCCGATTGTAATGTATATTGATTTTGAAATTGGACATGTCTTATACCATTTGCTATCCGATTGTGTATGTGTTCATTGTAGACATGATTGTTGTTGCTCTCATTATTGTGTGATTATATTGATACTTTTGAACTCACAATTTTTTCATGTTTTATAGATATGTCTCAAGATTTACCGAAGAGAATTTTTAAGGAGGGCGAGGAGACCCAAGTGACTCAGATCAACAACAACTGCAGGATCGACTTCATTATCAGAAAGTTGGAGGAATGGCTGCCAAATGAGTTGAGAGAAGTGAAGAAAGATCCGGTTTTTAGTTAGATTTTTAAGCTGCATGAGAATAGTCTTGGGTTCTCTGCGAGAGTGATACACAGCTTCTTGTGTAGGGAGCTGGTGACTTACAAACAGCACGAGCTCTGGTTTGTCTTTGCGAGGAGAGCACTTCGGTTTTCACTGCAAGAGTTCCACGCAGTAACCGGGCTTCAGTGCAATACTAGTATCTCGCTTGAGGAGTTCAGTGACTGGGATGATGATGATGGGTTCTGGAGCAGGGTCTTGAGGAAGAAAGAAGGGATTACAATCTACAATCTGTGGATTAAGCACAAGAATGCGGTGAAGAAGTGGCGTAATGCAGATCGCATCAGATTGGTCTACCTTTGCATCACTATGTATGTGGTTTTAGCGAGAGATGAGAAGGCTAATATCCCCCTCAAATACATCAAGGTGGTCATGGATCTTGAGAAGCTTCGTAGGTATCCTTGGGGAGTTGCTGCTTATGATTTCCTCTGCGAATCAGTAGTAAAAACGCGTGACTTCCTATCTGAGAAGACTACTAGTTACGTGTTCGGTGGCTTCTCCTACGCCTTGCAAATTTGGGCAATGGAAGCTGTACCAAAGATTGGAAAGCTCTGTGGTAAAAAGCTGGTCAAGGGTTTTAAGGATGGTCCTAGATGCGTTAACTGGATGGGAGCTGCGAAGGTGTCATATGACGAGATCATTCACTTGGAGAGCATCTTCACAAACGAGGTAATTATTTCTATTTACCTTGCCTTAATCCACTTTCAAATGAGCTTTTAGGATTAACTTTCTTTACCTTTCTTCTGTAGGATGTCACTTTTCCATACATCTCATGGACAGGGAATATGAATGTTGTCGAGGATGACCAATTTCGCAGAGCTGGTGATGTGAGGGATGATAGAATCATCGTTCTGAAGGAGATGATATGTAGGAAGTATGATTTCGGTGAGCACATCTGGGAGTACGAAAACACTCCGGAGATTTCTTTAGATCTTAATGATGAAGCTGTGAATGTTGAAGAAGCTGCGAATGGTGAAGGAAATGGGAATGAGAGTGATGAAGACTTTCAGACTCCAAGAGGATCAACGAGTGATGTGTCGTCTAGAAAGGGAAAGGGAAAGAAGAGGTTTCCGGATCGTGGTATAGAGAAAAGGAAGCATAAGGTTCTCTTTAGTGGACCAAAGCAAGCACCTTTTAGTGAAGACATGAAAGCTTTTATGACCCAGTTATTTGAGGCGAATTTCTCTGGAATGGAGCAGAGGCTACAGAAACAGATGGATGAGAAATTTGAGCAGATGAAGGCAGAGCTTAGAGATTCACGTAAGGAAGCAAGGGTTGAAGTTGAGCTTGGACACCTATCACCGAGCAAGCCATCACCGAGAAAGCCATCACCGAGCAAGCCATCGCCGAGGACGCCCTCGACTTCACAGTCATCGTTGAGGAGGTCTAAACGCGGGGTAAAGAAAAACTAGTCTGCCCCACTCTCTAAAATGTTAATCTTGGCTTGTTTGGTTTACCTGTCTCTTGTGCTAGTTTCATCTACGGTATCGGCCAGGAAGTAGGTGTGAGATATTATGCTGTTAATTGATGTAATGCTTGTGTTTGTTAATGTCTTGTTTCATCTACGGTATCTACTTGGTTGGTTTGTTAGTGTCTTGTTTTCACAACTATGTAAGATATTAATGTAATGCTTGTGTTTGGTGTATGAAATAGTTAAACTATTTGTAAAATGTTCATGTAATGGATTTAGTGCTCAATATTATGCTGTTAATTGATTATTTATTGTGACATAACATGAACCATTAGAGAGTGCATTCGATGTGAATTTTATTCAAGAAGATGATATCATTCACGGGATGGGTACGCAAGGTGTTAATGGGCTTTTTCAGGCGTCGTATGTGACAGACTTTGACCCATCTCAGACCCCAAAGGAAGATGACTGGTGGACTCCAATGAGTTCGGTCCGAGGTTCAAAAGTTAAACCAATAAAGAAAGAAAAAGATACAGCTCCACTGCCGTCACAGTGGAGGAAATTGTACAGAGGTAAAACACTCCAGCTTAGCGATTCACCATTGCCCCTAGATGGTTCTCCACAGTCGTCAATGTATAAAGTTTCCGAGGAATCATGGAAAGGATTCACGGATTGGGCTTTGAATCCAATTTCTTTACCGCTTGGGCCTACAATCTTAAATTTGTTTCTCGCTACAAGGGTAGTAAGTCCTGGGAAATGGCTTGGAAACGAGGTAAGGAGATCTTCTCCTAATTTGGTGAATTTAAATTTGTAAAAACATCTTGTTTGCTACATGTTCTTATTTTCATTGTGAATATTCAGGAAATGGATGCATTTATGTTTATGTGGCGAGTGAAGACAACATTGAACCTTTGGACCCCAAAACGTGTTGCTTTCATGAGTGTTATGTTCTGCCTCCAAGTTTATTCTGCATTCATCAAGTTTTCGCCGAACAGAAAAGCCCATAAATTGACTGATTTTCTTCTTGGGTACGACAGAGGAGAGCTTCCATCTCATGGGCGGACTGATCAAGTTTGGGGTGTCGATGTTGATCGGCTCTACTTTCCTCTGTTTGTAAATGGTAATCATTCACTCTTATACACGTTTTTGTTTACATTTCTTCATTTACAAATTTTGTATTGTCCAACGCAGGTAATCACTTGGTTGCTGTCTGTGTCAACATCATTGAAAAAAAAGTGGAAGTCTATGATTGCGGTGGAGGAAAGAATAGACAACACGTTGAAAAGTTTGCTGCTCTGATTCCTAGGATAGTGAAGGCGGTTGCACCACCTGAAAGACAGAAGCCGCTACTCCTCTCTGCATATACTATCGTGGATGTGCCTATGAAGAAGAGGTTGAACAAGAGTTTGTTGTGATTGTGGTGTATACGCGCTCAAGCACTTGGAATGTCTTCTGCTTGGTCTCGACATCAGTTTGGTGGATGATGAAATCATCATGGGTTGCAGACAGAAGCTTGGTGTGGACTTATGGGAGGGTGCACACGAACCCATCTACGCTGAGGCTATGACACGATATGTGCCTTCACCATGGGAGAGGTCTGAAGCATATGACCTAGAAGATTGATTTGTATCTAATTAGTGATTTGCTTTTTTCTAGAAATTATGTGGAAAAACTCTAACTTATGTTGTTATTGAATGATGTAAGTACTCTTGGTTAGTTTTCTATGAATTATCTTTGGTTTTTATATGATTTTTTAAACAAGCCCAACCTAAACCCTAAACAAGCCCTAAACATACCCTATATAAACCCCTAAACAAACCCTAAGAAGCCCTAAAGAAGCTTTGTACACGAGTACTAGTAAGACCCTAAACAAACCGTAAACAAACGATAACCCCAAACATACCCTAAACAAACCCTTAACTCTAACCAAAGTCAAAAAAATATTACCCTAACACACACATTATAACTATTTATTCACTATTTATGTACATATGTCCAATTTCTTTGCTCCTACTTTTAACACTAACTTATAGGTTTCAAAGACAAAGTGCAAACGTTTTCTGTATATAATTTTGGTGTTTTTTCCTGATCTGCTTTTGGTACAATACAAGTTATAGGAGATAAAACGACGTAGTTTTGTTTATTTTTTTTTACCTAGTCCCTTTTCTTCCTCATTCTTTCTCGACAGAAAGAAATTTGACGGCGAAATTTTGGAGATCGACTCAATCATGTCTTCTGTCAATTCTTCATCCGTTTCAAGAGATCGAGTCGCCAAACAACGTGGAATTCCCACAAGATGCAATTGCGGTAAGGCGTTGTCGTGTTTCACTTGAAGAACAATTGAAAATCCGGGAAGATTATTCCATTCTTGTCCGTTGGGATCCAGCAGGTTAGTCGATTATGTAATTAGCACTCATGGAGATCGACTCTATTATGTCTTCGTTTGAATCTAACTGGTTATTGGCTGTTAATGATGAAGGACGAAACCCACTTGTTCAAATGGATTGATAAGTCAGTTGTTGAGAAAATTGAAGACTTCCAGGACCTCTTTGACGTGCTGCTTGTTGACAACTCCGAGTTTCAGAAATCAATGGGAGCTGCTGAGAGCATGATGAAATGCCATGACAGTAAAATTGAAGAGATGGAAGATGCAATTGCACGATGTGAAGAGAAGACCACATAATGAATTAGGGAATTAAGGATTATAAAAGCTTTGTTCTTGTGTTGTTTGGTGGTGGTGTTCATGTACCTTATCTTTGCATGATCTTGAAGTTTAAGACTATGTTTTTGTTCTTGTGTTGTTTGTTGATTATTATCTACTAGAACCAAATTGTCACTAACATAGATCGATTTGTCTCAAGAGTTTAGCAAATACCAAATTGCAAAATATGTTGTTCCACAGAACATTAATAAGAAAAAAACACAGAAACATAACAAGTTAATGTGTTTATACTTCCATACCAATGGGTAAATCGCATGTCCTTCTCTTGTGTCCTTTGTTACCACAACGGCTGCACTTGTGCTTTTTATTCTTTCTTGATCCTTGATAAGATTTTATCTTGTCTTCTACTGATTCATGTCTTCTCTTTACTGGTTGACCAGCACTCTTTATTGTCTCTGGTGGTAAAATCTTGGCAAGTTTAACCTCAGCTGGGACCTTCCATTCAAACTATGGAACTGCTATTGGATTAATGCTTTCCTCATAGGTGGTTCTCCACGCTGTAGTGCTGTAGAAGGCGTCGGTAAATCTGTGTACTTCCAAACCTGTGTGAACAAAAATGTGAATTATTGGAGTCTATATACAGAAAATAGGTCCCAAGTTAATGTGTTTATACTTCCATACCTCGTGAATAAATTGCTGGAATGGCGTGTCGGCAAGGAATTTTTCCTATATCGTACTTCCCACATGTGCATGTTCTTCTTTCCAAATCAACATGACAATCATATATGTCTCTTTTCACCACCGATTTGACGTTGTCAGTCTTGTAAACGTTAAACCCTTTTGCCTTCACAATTCTCCTATCTATCTTTTTCTCCACCTCAGCGGTTAAAGGATCAAGATGCTTAGAGCTTACCAGGCGACACTCATAGAACCATTGAGTGAACAGTTCTCTTATACTATCTAGCAAATGAATAACCGGATATTCTCTAGGTACTCTCAAGACTGAATTTATTGACTCTGCAGGGTTTGTGGTCCTAATGTCGTACATGGATCCAGGGAACAGAGAACGAGCCCATTTGCGCACATCAGCCTCCTGTAGATATCTTCCAAGCTCAGGACTCATATCAAAGATTTGGGTGATATGTTCCTCAAATTCAGTGAACCTATATGCCCGTGAAGCCTTTTCAACCAAGGCGGTGAACCCTTTTGTCTTAAAAAATGCAACCACATTGGTCAACAAGTGATGAATGCATATTCCATGTGCTGATTGCGGGTAGACAGTCCCAATCGCTTTAGCAATAGATGAATTTCTATCTGAGACAAAAGCCAAGTATTGACAGTCATCAATAACCACTTTCAACTGTCTGAAGAACCAACCCCATGAATCGTCATTCTCTGAATCAACAACTCCAAATGCAATCGGATACAAGTTAGAGTTACCATCTACAGCAGTAGCAACAAGTAGAACTCCTCTGTATTTATTTTTCAGAAAAGTTCCATCAACAACAATCACCCTTCGCTTGCATTGTAGTATCCTCTAACTGATTGCCCAAATGCCATAAATAGATACATGAATCTCCCCTTGTCATTAATTTCACAGTGAGTATGCGTACCAGGATTAGCTTCTTTAAGCATATGCAAATACGATGGTATTTTAGCATAACTGCGATCTGGTATACCTCTAGCAGCTGCAATAGCAAACTCCCGAGCTTCCCAAGTGTGCCCATAAGTAATCTCACAACTATGGTCCAATCTCATAAAGTCAATGATGTCATTTGGTTTTGGGCCATCGTTGGCATCACCGTATCGATGTTGTATTAGTCTCCCAATTGTTCTTGCCGATGCTGTTTTTCCGAAATTGCTTTTCTTTGAAGGTGCACATGAATGTCGTTCCTCACACTGGTTGATCATGAAATATGCAGACCCGTCCATACCTTCTGCACGCACACTCCAATTGCATAATGCATCCTTACATCGGCAATACCACCATTTTCTCGTGGATTTGATAACAGTGTAATCGAAATTGTTCTTCATCGCCAAAATTTCCATTGTTGCCTTCAGAACCTCTTTACTTTTGAAAAGTTGATTCTTCTTCACGAAATCTCCTCTCCACTCGGGGACAATTTAGAATTTAGAGCGGGTAGCTCGACCAGACTTTTCTCTATCTCCATTATTTTGAGAATTTCCAATTTTCTTACTCCTTAAACCAGCATCACGGCAACCATCAGCGGCGACATGATCCTTCTTTCTACCATAAGACTTCTTTGAAGGCTTCACAAACGCGGCTCCATTTATCTCAGGAACTTCTTCATCCTCAACATTACTTGAATCACACGGCTCTTTATTCAAATCAATATTGATCCGTTTGTTTTTATTTACGCCAGAACCAGAGAACGTGACGCACAAGGTAGTAGATGAATCCCTCTTCGCATAAGCCACAAAATTAGATGATTGGCGATCATTGGTGATAAAAATTGGAGGATTCCCTCTTTGATTCACTATCGAGTAACTGAACTCGGCATTAACAACATTATGGTCCACCCCATAATCCTCACACACGATCCTCTTGACCACCACCAATGGAGTAGTAGTTTCTAATGTTACTATTCGACCACCCCTTGCTTTCTCTACCACGAAACTCCACTCTTCACTGCAATCAGACACCCATTCCCCAGATTTAACATAGATTAGAACCATGATGTATGATGTGATGGAGAGAAGAGATGATTTTGTGGATGAAGAAGAGAGAAAGCAAACTATGAGAAAGAAAGATCGTGGGAGGAGAAGAAGAACGTGATTTTAGGAGAAAATATTTTTTGAAAGATTTAGGGTAGATTTAGTTTAGATTTAGGAAACTTCTGTAACCGAAAATGGAAGTTTCCATATTTTCACGATTTGCCTAGAATACGTATACTACCTACCCAGAACATCGTATAATAGGCGAGAACTGTATTCTACCTTCAGGCATCATATAAGATAAAAGGTATAACAGGTTATGACATGTAATGTAACCGAGCTCTGTGATTGAGTTGTGGTTATATCTCGTTTTCTAGCTGAAGGTACACCAAAGACATCTTTCTTGATTATAGCGTAGCTGATTCTATCTTTGCCAGGGTATAGAAGAAATGTTATATTACGGTATATAGCCTGGATATATCAGTGTTTTAAATTTAGAATCCGAACTATAAACTAAGTAGACTGCCAGAATGAGTATTCTAACTGTAGCCAGAAGATAAAATAAAATATGATTCGAATTTTTTTTTAAAAAAATTAAACTTATATATTGTCATACTTATGTTTTCTACAGTTTTAATATTTTTTATATTTTTAAAACTCTATTTACTATTTTTCTCATAAAACAAGGGTAAAATATGTCCAAAATTGCCAAAAGTATGAAAAGTCTTATTGTGACAAAAAAAAGTTCAAAGTGTCCAATTTTTCCAATTCTCCCTTTTTTAAATGGTTTTGTTTTAGTTAGTAATCCCAACGAAAAATAGATAAAAGTGTTTATGTAGTGTAAAGTGACTCAAAGTGTCATTACAAAGTAGAAATGTGACTTAGAGTGTAATTTTCTTTTTTTTTTATCTTCTTATCACATTTTCTTTTCTCTGACCTTCCACATCTTTTTTTCTATTTCATCTCTTTCATTTTACATTTCTTTCCCTTTTATTGTATTTTCACATGTAATTTTCATTGTAAGTAAACACTTTATTTTTACTTCTTTTTCATGATATAGTTTTGATTTTCAAATTTATTCATTTTCATGGAGAAATCAAAACTTCCATATAAACTAATTATTCTTAACTCAATTGCATGTCTTGCTAAATTTTCAATCTTCTCTAACTCTGATTTAACAGTCTCAAACATTTGATAGTCTACTCTTCCTTCTTATTTCATATTTACCATCATTTTCATTAAAGAATTAATATTTAATAAATATATATATAATACAAAATATCAATTCTTTGGTAACAAACGATGTATCAGCTAACAAAACATGCATCATGTAGCAAATATTTTTTCATATAACAAATCATTTATCAAATAATGTATTACCTCACAGACCATGTATCAATTCCAATTTATCATCTAACAAATCATATATCCACTAACGACTTCTAGTTTGTAACACTTTACCACATATGATCAGTTAGAAACAACAAAAATAACAACAAGCAATACATTTATTTCAAATGGCGACATAAAATTTTATAGTTAACAATAATTCATAGGGAAAATTGCCAAAACAGAACAAAAATTCAGCATGGTTGTTCCAATAGTATAAAACCATCATTTAGTTGTCCCTTTAGTATAATTTTTTTTTATAATCCCAAAAATAACCCTTGATTAATCTAATTAAACACATTAAACTAATATAATTATAATAAAAACGTTTTTAAAATGTAAAAATAAATCTTTTTTAAAAAGTTTTTAATAAAAATAAAATTCGAAAATTTATAAAATAAAAATAATTTACAAATTTCCTTAGTAAAAAACGTTAAATCAACCTAATAAAAAACAGTTTACAAAGTTTTGTTTTTTATAAAAAGTTTAAAATGTATGTAAACTTTTTAATTTTATCAAAATTTTTGATAAAAAAAATTTAAAATGTATTTCTATAAAGTTTAAATTTTTTATTAAAAACTTTTTGTAAAGTTTTAATTTTATTTTTATAAATTTACAAATTTTATAAAGTTTGTTTAAAGTTTTTATTAAACACACTAAACTAAAAGAATTTAAAAAAAATTAATTAAAAACGTTTTAAAAGGGAAAATAAAATAAAAGTTTTAAATTTTTTTTAATAAAAATAAAATTTGTAAAAGTAAAAATAATTTACAAAAAATTTTAATAAAAACGTTAAATAAACTTATTAAAAACGTTTTACAAAGTTTTATTTTTATAAAAAGTTAAAAACGTTTTTAATAAAACTTTAATTAAATATAATTTTTAAACTATATAAAAATAAAAATAAAACTTTACAAATCTTTTTAATAAAAACTTTAAACTAACTTCATTAAAAACGTTTTAGAAACTTTTATTTTTATAAAAAAGTTTTAAATTTTTGTAACCTTTTTAATTTTATCGAAATTTTTAATAAAAATAAAACTTTTAAAAATCTTTTTAATAAAAATAAAATTTGTAAACTTTATAAAGATAAAAATAAAACTTTACAAAAATTGCACCTAATTTCAAAATACCACATGTTGTATAGATATGTATCATATAGAACAAGAGTTTATGAAAAAAATCAAAATAAAAACTATGGGAAAACCATAGATTAATGAAGAAGACATGAGAAAATAATTTTTTTAAAAAAATTTGACAAGTAAAATCGAAAATAACACGTTTTAGGAAGTTAGAATATTTTTAGGAGATTTTTAGAATATTTTCTTAACTGAAACTTTCATTAATTTTCACAAAAATCAGGTAATCTTATCCGTAGAATGCGCATTCTAAAAGTTTAGAAGATTGACAAAAATCCAGAACACGCTTTCTACTTTTAGTAGACGTAAGAATACATTTTAGAAAACACATTCCGCGAAATTTAGAATACTTAATAAAAGTAGAAGATGCATCCGCACGAAAAGTATATAGCTTTAGGATTAGTAGAATGCGCATTCTACTTATTTAGAAATTTAGTAAATAGTAGAATGTACGTTCTAAAAATAGTAGATGAACGTATTTATTTTAGAAATCGTTTTCTACTATACCATTTTCCGTAGAAGGCACATTCTACCTTTAGTAGAACGTATTTTCAAATTTTTATTTATCAACTTTTTGAAAAGAAAAAAAATACCAGCTTGTGTATATGGGTGTTTTATTAATTGTTTATATTTTTAATATTTTTTTATTCACAAAACTATTTATTTCATTAGTTTTCAGAAATACAAAGGGTAAAAAGGAGAAAAATTGGACAAAAAGAGATTTATACCAAAAGGACAACACCCTTGTTTTTTTGTTCTCTATTGGCAATTTTCCCTAATTCATATTGTTAAACGATAAAAAGAAAGTTAGAAGCAAAAGTTTATAGTTAGCAAACCATTTATCAAAAACATACTAATTCACAAACCATGTATCAAGTCATTTGTCAGTTAACAAACTAGGTATCAAGTAATGTTCAAACTAACAACTACATGTTTTGTTTATAAGTTATAATTATTTGTCTCATGTTAAAAGAATCAATAACATACATACTAGTAAATACTCATTCTTTGGTCATAATTTGTGTATCAGCTAACAAAATAAATATCAGATAATTAATAACTTATCGACTAACAAAACGTATACCCAAAACAATGTATCCTCTAACAGATCATGTATCTAAATCATGTAACAACTACATGTTTTGTTAACAAGCTAGCTATAATTATTTGTCTGATGTTTAAAGAATCAATAACATACATTCTAGTGAATAATATATCTTTAGTCATACATTGTGTAACAGCTAACAAACTGTGTATCAAATAATGAATAAAATATATACTAATAAAATATGTCTCCAACAATATATCAACTAACAAGTATAAATGACAGAGGTTAACTAACAATTATCGACAATTAATAAATAACAGCTAACAAACTATTTATCTCAAATTATCATAGAAAACAAAAGCTACACTAATATAATCAAAAGACCAAAATCAAAAGGATATAACATCAAATATCAAATCTTCTCTGATTTGTACACACATATCTAAAAGACCAAAATCAAAAAGATATATTATCAAATATCAAATCTTTAAGAAAAAAGTTAAGCCCAGAAAATAAAGTTAAAGGTAACAGGAAACCTATTTTGAATTGTTTGTAAAAATCATTTCACATAATCAGATCAAAAATCTAATAAAAGAAAGATGATGCAAGAAATATTTCAAACGAACATGAGATGGTGTTTCACCCATTTCATTCAAATAAATAGATCAATAAACAAATCGTAAACAAAAAAATATAAACAAAAAAAGAGATGGCGAGATGAGATGAATAGATAGAAAGATTGGTACGATACATAAGTAAGTACGATTTGAATTGATGATTGAATCAAAAACTTTTGCTAGAAGAAGAAATACTTTGTTTGCTTCTCAAAAATAAATACAAATTAAATTTTTTTAGGGAAGTTGATTTTGATAAGCAAGCACTTGCCTGAGAAAAAAAGTATGAGAGAAGATAACAATGAACTAGGGAAGAGAATTAGGAGAGAAGTAGATCCACTTGTCTGATTTCTCTGACTTGTCTTACACACCTAGGGATAGCTACAGACATGTCCAGGAGATAGGATTAGGGGCAAAACGGGAACGAATTTAGTTTCCACTCAGCGAGTGTATATCTGCAATTACAACATCACTTAGGTGCATAAATACCAATAATCTCTATTTTTATTCTTCGTATTTTACTTCTTTCTTGACATAACTTTTTTTGTTGAACATGTATTTTACATTGTCTCATGTACGCAGTCTTTAACTTTTACTATGCAAAGTATATAAACATAAAATAATCTTTTATTGTGATTTTCACATACACTTACTCCGTGCTCTCTTTCTCCGTGCAGAGCACAGATCTCCATCTAGTAATGATATTAAAGATGGCAACTGTGTATATGCATCACATGGACCAAAATACTAGTAAGATATAATCCAGACTAACACACAACTAAACCATTAAAAGCAACAAAGGCAGGAAGCTCCATTTGATGTTCTTTCTAAAGTTTTCGTGACATAATATATGATATCTTGTGTATTTACATGTTTTTAAGCTTCATTCTAGTCTTTATATTGTTCATTTACATGCATTTAGAGTACATTTAGGTTGCATTGCATTACATTTGTTTCTATCAGATATTGGAGATGCTTGTTGGTGACTTTGGAGACATTTGAGGGGTTTTGAGTCAAAAGAGTGAAAGAGGAACATGGATGAAGGCCTTAAAGATATCTTTTGAAACTCAAATTTTGGGAAGACAAAGTAAATTGAGTTAGCTTTCCAAAGTGGTTTCAAGTCATTTGGAGCCGTATTGAAAGAGTTATGATCAATCTACTGGAGACATATCAACCATGTAGTCACCAGAGCCGTAGCGACCAGAGCATGTCGCTAGGGAGGTTCCCAAGCGTACATAGCGGCCACTGTAGCGACCATAACATGTCGCTACGGTCCTCCAAGATGTCCCACATGACTAAGTACTGTAGCGACCTACTTGTAGCGGGATGACCATATCGCTACATGCGAAAAGACTGTTTTTTATGGGTTGACCCAGCTCGTTTTTAGACTTCTATAAATACCATTTAGACATAATATTGAAGGATGTCTTGTTTTCTCTCTAAACACATTGATATTTTGGTGAAAGATTCAATCTTTAGCTTCTTTTCATCTTTATCTCTTGTGTTTATTGATTAATCTTGACCACTAAGCATGATTAACCTTTAATCATCCATGAGTTTTAGGTTATTTATGTCTATTAGTGAGTAGTTACCTTTTGGATTCATGGGCTAGGGTGATTAGGGTGATTAAGTGAAGATCTAGGGTGTTTAGTGTTAGATTTCTTGTTTTCTTGCTTGTCTACTATTCTTAATGATAGATTAAAGTTGGTATTTTTAATCCAGAGCTCTACACATTTCCTGCTCACAAGATGTATGATGAAATGTCTGATCCAAGTGAATCTTGCTCTAAACTTGCCTTACCAAAGACTTTTGATGTTAAGGGAGTTTAGATAGTTATTAGATTCATTCTTAATGATTGCTTAAGCTTTTAGGCTCAAAAACCTTTAATGTATAGTTGATTAAAGCAAATGAATATTTTTTTTGACCATAAAGCTTGTTTATTTTAGTGTTCAAGAATTAAGGAAGTCTTTTGATTGAAAGTTTGTCACCCTTAGATTGGATCTTAATCACTTAAAGTCAAATGTCTAGTCTCATGAATCCCATTGTCCTTGATTGATTGAAAGCTTGTTTCTTTATTACACTTTAGCATATTTCTAGTTTATAATATCATCCAAAACCTGATTACACTTAGATTAAACATGATCTTGCATTTTCATTGCCTTGAAATTGTTTAGGATTGGATTGACATCTTTTATTTACTACTTTGATTTGATCTTTGGACCTTTTCACAAGTCCATTTTAATATATGTGATAGAGAAACATATATGATATATATATATATATATATGTGTGTGTATATACTTTGAATCTGATGTGCGTCAGATTTTTCTTGTTGAATTTTTATCAGAATTTACTTAATGATAATCAAATTACTAATTTGCGTTCTCATGAGGCTCTCAACAGTGAACAGTTGATTTATAATAGTTAATAGAGTTGCAGACATTTAATTTGAAACAGAGGAAAGACAAAAGAAGAGCTATACGGAACTCCACAGAGATATGGTTGAAGGGCGTATTCAATCGTCGTCAACGTAGATGGTCTCCTGTTTAAACAGTCCTCCGAACACTTTCCTCACCTCTTTCTCTGGTTTCTTAGCACGCTCTTCCTTTTGTTTGGACGCAAACGCAGCTGTGGCTGGTTTCACCACTGCTTTCTTGGGTGGCAAGTTTCTAGCCTTTGCCTGTCCTCTGACAGTAGCGACCTGCACTTTCGGCGTTTCTGAAGCGTTCTGAACCGCGGTAGCAAGCTGAGAACCGAGTGTATTCCAGGAGAGTCCGGATCCAATATCTTTTGCCTTGTTAAATAGACCGTCCACTGAAATTCCCACAGCTTCTGCCTTTTGCTGCGCGTCCTCAGCTAGGCTTGCAGCTTCTGCTTCTTTCTCAGAGAGCTTCAGCATTTGCATCTCAAGCTCTCTGGCTGCTTCCGCTGCCTCTCGGGCTCTCTCAGCAGCGACTTTAGCTTCTTCCTCGGCTCTTGCCTTTGCCATCGCATCTGCGTACACTTTCCTCCTCCCGTCTTCCGGGATTACACTATTATAGATAATATTTTATCAAAGAAGTTGACACAAACTTTAGCTTAAGCTATAAATTCTCTATAGAGAATTCAATTAAACCCAAACTTTCTAGTTTTAATACCACTTTAACATTTCTAACAAACAAGGACGTCGGAATAAGTTGGTAAAATGTATGTAGTATAACTTCTTTACCTGAAAAGCTCATCGAATGGCCGTGACGGTGCGGATGGATCTGTAGAAACTTCTACTACCTGAGAAAGAAACACACACATAAATGAGATCTTTAAGTTTTGTGAGAACATGTACAGATACAAACGTTGCTTGCTACACATTACCTTATTTTCTGCCACTGCCGTGTTAGCAAAAATGTCTGCAACCAGCGAGGCAATCTTCAACTTTGGAACCTGTTAGCAACCAGAGCACCAAAGAAGTTTAGTGACGCTCATCAATCACAATCGTTCTATTACAAAATGATTTTGTTTTTCGAAGTAATGTATTCTATAATCCCTTTTTAATCGCATACATTACATTACTTTGTACGCCTCAGATGAACTACTGCCACTTCCGCTGTTACTCCCTTCAGCCGAAACGACGACGTTATAAGATTTCTCCGGGGAGAAATCCTCCGTCAAGCTCGTCTTTATGAGTGTGTACGCCACGTCAGTTTGAGCCACTTTCTCGATGAGCTCAGAGATAGTCAGAGGCTGAGATTGAGCGAACAAGTTGCTGAAGAACGAAGTTATCCCGTCGAGCACGTTGTACGTTGACCCGCTAATGCTCCCGTCGTAGACTATTGTCACGTGGCTTACGCCCGCGAGTTCAGCCGCTTGGACCACGACCAGCGCGTCTGAGGTCGAGACTGGGGTGTCCGGGCCGTTCTCTGTCGCCCCGATGGTAATCACAACCTTGGTCGCGTTTCCAATGGCTTTGGCGATTGATTCTGCGTCTTGGAATGGCGATTCCACCGCGTTTAGCCGCTTGATCTCATCCTTTGATAGAATCTGTTGAAAAGCTTATCGTCAAACAATTGATCAAAACCATAGCTTATTTTGTTTGTCTTAAATTTAAAGTCGCGGTTCTCAAACAGACAAACAAAAAGTTTAAAGTGCGACCAAGAACCAAGATCAATTTGGCTTTTAGAAATTGGACATTTTATTTATGAATCAAGAGGGACAGAACAAAAAGAAACCGAGACCTTGTAGGTAGCCGCGACACGAGCAAGGTCCTGAGCGGCTCCAAGATCAGGAACACCAGCTCGGACGCTGAATCCTTGTTGCAAGAGCGTTTGAGCTATGCGTATACCGGCTTGTCCTGTAGCACCGGCCACAAAAACCGTACCGGGATCTTTTTTCCTGTTGTTACCGAAAGCTAAACCGGTCGAAGGGTTCGTCACGACCGGCATCAACGACTTCATGTCAGGTAACTTACCGAAATCAAACCGGAAAGGGTTTGAATCTGGCGATTTACCGGTTTGTTTTCCCTCCGAGTCATTGCCCTTGGGTCTCCCGAGCTGAAACCCCGTCTGTTTGGCAGCCAACACGGTTAACACTGGTTTTCTCCGGTTAAACTTAGCACCCGGCGTGGTGGTTAACAGGAATGAAGTGGAGCTGGAAGTCATTAGAGAAGGTTGAAGAGCTTAGGCTTAGTTTGATTGTTCCTCAAGTAAACAGCGTGGATGACGATGTCATAGACTAAAGATGAGACACTACGGGGGAGTGCGAAAGACCTTCGTTGTTTGTGTTTTGCGCAGATGCTTCATTATCCTGAAATTGGATTTAGAGCCAATCGGATCATACCACGTCATAAACATATCTTGATGTGGCTTCGTGTGAACTTTTCGCCACAGAATCTCGATCATGGGGGCCCAGAAATCAGAAAATAATTCAATTTTGCCCCAAAATGTTCATGTATTAAGAAATCAGATAATATTTCAAACATTATAGCTTTCTTTGATGTAAATGTAGAAAGGGAAATTGGGCTTGATGACACAAAAAATACCATTATTATTACATTGCATACTATATTATTTTACTATTTCAAAAATACACATTTTAAAAAAATATTGTTTATCTACAACTGCCGTCGTTTTTTCCACTACCAATAGCAAAATCAGCTCAGTCACCGTAGCCACTTCCACTAAGCAACTTGTAAAATTTAATTTTGAAATTTTTTTTTATAATTTCATTGTCACTTTTCTATAAATTATTGTCTCGTTAACCGTAACATTATAATTTATTACTACCATCACCTCTTTCGTTATCACTATCAATTTTTTCATAACCACATTCATATATCCAGCACGACCACCACTAAATTTATAAATTTTGCTGAATTTTTCATTTCCGCCACTATTGATTTTTCTGTAACTACCATCACTGTCTACACTATGTATAAAAATTGCTAGCCAGTTACTAGGCGTTTGATAAAAGACAAGCGATTAGGCACATTATTCGAGACCTATGCAAGGTTAGGCGATAGCAAATTATTGATTTTTTTATATATATTATACAATTACATAACATATTTTTTAAGTTTAATTATAAAATTATTATAATGAATCATCAAAATTAGATATACAAAACATAAGAATTTAGAAAAATTTGTAGATTTAAATTGTATTATTTATTAATTTAACATATTTAGATAAATTTGGATAAATTTACACCAATTTTAACCGATTCAGAATAATTTAAACCAATTTGAATCGTATAAATTGGATTTTAAGAAAATTGTTTTCGATAAGACCGAGTTGCTGTATAAGCCAATTTTTAGAACCTTGATATATATTATACCACTTAGTTGATCTTATTCTACTTATATTCCAACTTTCATACAATTTTAGGATGGAAAAGCTATCTTCACTTGCGCAATCTATAATTTTTTTTTTACGTTGTTTATATTCAATTAAATAAATGATTACTCGAAGCAGCCTTAGATGTCAACGAGATGAACACATCTACTTTTTGATATACTAGGGGTGTGTCCGCACTTCGTGCGGGATATATTATATCGTTGTTAAGTATAATTTTTTGGATGATGTAATTATGTAGTCGTCTTTATTTGTTAAGAACATTATTTGGTGTTTTATTGTGTTATGTAGTAATAGGTGATAAGTTAATATTTTCGTGTTTGCGCTTTAGTAATGTGTTGTTATGAGTATTGTAGTACTTGTTAGTGGTGAAGTGAGCTTCTAATGTAAAGCATATTGAATTTCAATAACTTTGCATTTAAGCATTAGTTTTTCTAAGATTTGCGGTTTCAGCGTAAAATTGAATTTTATTTTTTCAATTTTTTAAACATTATTCTTTCAAGCTTTTCTTTTGCCCTCTCCCCATATTTTGACCTTCAGTCGTCACCATCTTTATATTTCTTTTATCTTTCTGATATGCAGTGCTTCTTACCATCACCTGAAAAAGACTTACCTATGTTCTCTTGTTCGTCTTTACTTTCTTTTCTTGTAAGATCATCTGGTATTTCTTGTAGATCGGATTTATGAGTTCTTAGTTGTGTGGTTGTTTCTCACAGTGTTGTAGGCTGTTCCAGTCAATTTTGACGGCTCCTCTTCTTCATTAGATTTTGGCTGATGTTAGGGACTGCATCTCCTTGGGTTGGGTCAGATTTAGTCTTCTTTGATGTTTTCTTCCTCATCATTGGTTGGTTGTCAATAGTCCATGCTCGCCTTGATTTTCAAGATCTAGTTTTTGGTGATCTAACTTCTATGCTCTCTTTCATAGCTCGAAGACGGCTCCATGGTTTGCTGATTTTGTTTTATCTCCCCTTCCTCTCTGTTCTCTTATCTTGTTACAGCTTTCATCGCTGCTCGCGTCTCTGGTGGCTCTCTCTTTCGCCATGTTTGCCACTCCATTTTTTGGATAGTGTTTTCCTCCGTGTATTCTTTGTGGGCTTTGATGTTGTTTCTGGTCTCAAACTTAGGCTCTGGTTTCTCGGTGATTAACTTACATTCTCCCTCTCTAAGGTTGTTTCTCTTCTTCCCCTGCTTCACGTGGTATATGTGTGCATAGTTAGTTTCTTGGAGCTTTCGGGCCTTCTATACAAAGCTTTGTGGTTCTTCGCTGGAATGGACGCATTGTCTTAATTTTTGAGGTGCTTCTTGTCTCTTCCCTCGTGGTTGTTCTCCTGGTGCTTTAGGCATGTGTCTTTCTCTTTCATGGCGACTTTGGCTTTCCCGTGATTATTTTTCTTCTGATCCGCTTTCTTGATTTTTTTCGTTGGTGCTTGATCGTACTTTTTTGTGTTCGAGAGATTGCTTTGTCTCAGATTTTATATTTCAAACCTTTTCTGACATCTTCTTGTTCTGGCCAAGACACTTCGTTCTTAATCTCCTTTCAGCTCCAAACCCTAAATGAGTTATTGTTGCTATGACATTTTGCTTTTTTCTATGATTGTGGATATTTTAGGTTTAGATTATGTGATGTGCTCTAGTTTTTTTTAGTTTCGTCATTTTATGATTTTTTTATAGTAAATAAATATATAATTTGTAAATGTAATATTAGAAAATAGTAAAAAAATTAAAACAGTGAAAATTTACGATATTTTTAGTTGTGCATAAATTAAATATTGGAAATACATTTATACTAGTTTGCTTATTTTTTATTCGTCTTGAATTTTAGTGATCGATAAATAGATTATCAAATATCATATAATGATGGTAGTGCGAGAAGAATTAGATAACTAAAGTTGTCAGACCAGTTATACTTCTCAAATTTAGATCATGTCTAATTCAATGGTTGAAACTAAAAGAAAAAAAATACACGTTTACAAAAATAAATGTTCTTTTAACTACTTCACGATTTGATATCCCATTTTATTGATTTTACGAATCTCAAATACCTAAACCAACAAAAAAAAAGATTATGGCTCCGAAAATTTAGAAACCGCACCGAAGTTATATTATAAGGACTGCACTGCAGTTGTTCTGCATGTTCCCATTTGGACGCTATAACTTGACCAATTTTTTTATTGTGTGCTCACTCTTTAGTTTTTGTTTTCTATTTGTAGGAAAAAGGAACATTTTCTTGACCAAAAAATGTCTTGTTTTCAAATATTTTTTCTCTACATATAGAGTTGTGTGTTTTTACATTTATAGTGGATTTGATGATCATAAATTCAATTTGAAGACATTAATCTGATACAAAAATAGATATACACTAATTTAGATCATTTCTAGACTTTCTTCTCTTGAGCAAATCAGTGATTATATATATCTATGGAATTACTATAGCTTCTAATATAGAGATGAAGAAAAATGGGAGGTTGCGTGCGACGCCTCATATTTTTGATCATTTTAGTGATCTAAATTGTGTTTAAGATTCATTTGTATGTATTAGGGATTATGATCACGATTAAAAAAATTGGGACCAATCCAAGAAGAAAAATGCAAAATTAAGAAGTGTTGGGGCCAATTGCAATACTAAAAAGAAGAAGGATTTAAAATGTAAAAATAAAGAAACAAATGGGGACACATATCGCAAAAGCCCCTTGCCACTTTCATGAGAAGAGGTAAAAATCTACTTTATATAGATAGATAATTCTATTTGATAATTATATTTATATTTATTATACTATTTAAGATGTTTTATTCCATTTATATTTATTTTACACATCTTATTATTTATCAATTATTAATTTCTCCATAGCCATATCCACTATGTACACTACCACCACGATCACCACCACCACAGCCAACACCGTAATCAGAGGAGTGCTATACCGTTTCCTATGTATATAATGACCAATATTTTTTTTGTAACCACCACAATCGTACTACCACCATGATTACTTTCACCACAATCAATACCACCACTACCAGATTTATAATCTTTGCTACTTATATGATTCAGCCGCGGCTTCCTCCATAAATATCTAAATTCCTCATATTCATCTTCACCGCCAATACAGTAACCACCACAGCCTCCTCTACTGTCAATCTTATAAATTAAATTATATAACTTACATTAATGATTTTTGTTATATATCACCAGCAACTGGCTTAAAAGAAGAACAAACATAGGAAAAGAAAACAAAAGTTCGATACTCCATCTGGTTCCGGATAGGGTCCAAATCCACATCAAACCCAGCATATCTAATAAAAATAACTAATAAGATATAATGTATAAGTTCGGATCCCATCCGAAGCAGTCATTTGTATGTATTGGTTTGTTTTCGGTGTAGACATAATCAATTAGTACCATTTAACATGTTAGGCCTAATCAAATTCCATATTGTCTCCAACCGGTGGCTGGATAGTTTGCAGTAGACTAGGACCAAAACTAGAGATTTGTTTCTATTGTTGCTTATCTATACTATTATTTGAAAAGTGGCTTGTTTATTTTTCATGCTCTCCATAGTTTTAAATAATTTGCTTATATATCATGTTTTAAATAATTTTGAGTAATGAGTCATCAAATTAAATTAGTACTAATCAATTTATATATATATATATATACTATTATTTGAAACTTTATTAAATACGTAGAGATAATTATTATGATAGAATTCTAATATTTTGTTCAATCCAGTCTTTAAATTCATATTTTATAGAATATGTAGTGTAATATACATTAATTAATTTCTAAGAAATTTTAATTAGTGGAAACTCTATCATATGTAAATACTATATACTTTCTAGTTATAATTTTTTATTGTTCTTAATTTCTGATAGAAAAATATGTATAAACAATGAGTTGGGCATCTCATCTTATCTTGCATCTCTTGCTCTATCTTTCTCTCTCGATGGTTTAATTTTGGGAAATTTGGACACATGACTATAGTACGATTTAAATTCAGGCGGTAACCATATTGAGCGGGATGCTACGATATTATACATATTATAGCACGTGATGACAAAATACCCTTACCTGCGCGTGGAAACCGCTCTTTATTCTGGAGAAACCGAAAAGTCCCAATTTTATAGTTACTGTTGAACTCGAAAGAGAGAAGGTTACGGCGGCGAAAGGGTGAAGAAAATCTAGGGATTTTCTTGTGAAATCGGACGACGGCATAAATAGATAAAAGGGGTTATCGGAGAAACGGCGGAGTTGCACCCGATATCGACGGTTTCTGTGGTTCGACGGCGACGACAGTGAGCGAAGAGAAGAGTCGGTGAAAGGTAAAAAGCTTGATTCTGTACAATTGATATCAAATGCAAAGGGGATATTGAACGATTTCTATAAACGGATGGTTTATCAGATTAAGTGGTGATGCAATTCAACGGTTGCATAGAGGAGTCCGCCGGCGAGGGGAATCAACGAGTAAGAAAGGTATGTATTCGATTTGGTTGCAAATCTTCAATAACAAACTTTCGCCTTAGCACTAAACTATACTACTGATGACTGTCGTATAGTATACATTTGCTTCGTGTGGAGTTTCAGTGTTCTTACAACTATACTACGAGTGTACATAGCCTAGTTTTGTATCTTGTTGGATGAGGGAGATGAGTAAGTAATTATAGTTTGATAGGAACATAAACTGATTTTTTGGTAATTGTAAACCACAGATTCCTGTAGTATAGTATACCTTTGATTTGTGTGGATTTTATTGTTTCTACAACTATACTACGAGTGTACATAGTCTAGTTTTCTATCTTGTTTGATGCGGGAGATGAGTAAATAATAGACTGCATAATTTGGTAGGATGCAGGGGAAACGCAACTATTTAGTGAAATGATATAGTTTGATAGGAACATAAACCAATTTTTACGTAATTCTAAACTACATATGCCTATAGTATAGTATACCTTTGATTTTTGTGGAGTTTCAGTGTTCCTACAACAGGGAAAGCGCTTTTGTTTAGGCTTTATATCTATATACTATATGACCATATGATAGTAGTATTTGGTTCTCATTTGTTGCAGTTTCATTGTTAAGTGGTTTTATGTTCTTTTCCATCAGACTAGGCTCGTTTTATGCAGAGAGCAACATAGGATAGTAGTTGTTGCCGAAAGTGTTTAATAGACAATACTATTGATGCAAGTAGTTTAGTTTACTTCTGTTTTATTTGCTTTAAATACTTCTTTCCTGTCTGTTAAACTATAGTTTAGTATACTATTGATGCAAGTAGTTTAGTATACTTCTGTTTTATTTGCTCTAAAAACCGATGTCCTGTCTGTTGAACTATAATTACTCGTAGTATAGTATGGTAATGGTTTGTTGTTTTGTTGAGCTTTCGAATAATGAATATTGCATTGTCTATTAATGTGCAGGATGGAAGAGCTAGGGTTGCCAGAGCAGTTGTATCAGACAGGGTACGAACCAACTGGGCGTAAACGGATTAATAATTACTTCAATTTGAGGTGGATTGAGGTTATCAAAGAATCACTAACCGTTGCGCAGCAGGAGATGTTAGCAGAATCTCAATTCCGCCTGATAATGCAGATGGGATCCCATACATTTTCAGTTATGTTTGCACACCAGTTGTTGGCGCGCCAGTTGGTTACCCGGAAGAAGTACGAACTATGGTGGCGTTTTGCGGAGAAACCAATAAGGTATGGTATTGGAGACTTTGCTTTAGCAACGGGTCTTAACTGCGGGATCCCTCCATCAACTGGTGATGGTAGTCAGGCTGCAGTAAGAGGGAAAAAAGGGAAAATCGAAGGGCAAGCAAGTCGTTCCCGAGGGAGGGGTGTGGATGTCGTTGTTTGGGAAGGAGGATAAGATTACTCCGGAGTGGATTGTCCAGCGGTTGGCACAGAAAGACAAATGCAAAGATTAAGAAACGAAACTACGTTTGTCACTTCTGTTGCTAGTGGAAGGGATTTTTTGTCCAACCAGTGGGTGTACGCAGATAAGACCTGAAGTTGTGGAGATGCTTGCGGATTTACAGAAGTTCCTCGACTATCCATGGAGCCGGGAGTCGTTTGTTTTAACGGTCTCAAGTGCGAAGCCAAGATCGGCTTCACAATATGCGCAAGACACAGTGGCAATTCAAGGATTTGCACATGCTATTGTCCTTGTTACCATATGTTGTTGTCCCCAGATTATAGTTGATTCAAGGGCAGCTGAAGAATTGTTGGACGACTCCCTACCAGTCGAGGACATAGTTGATGGTGTGTGTGCGCGGAGTGTCAGGATAAATGTTGTGACGGTCCAAACTATGGAGACTATTGGCATGGTATGTTCCATGTTTACATATATCTTGCCTCGTATTATAGTTTGCTTCTGATTGATTGAATTTGAATTCTTACCTCTGCTACTACACTATGATATAGATGGAAGTAGTTTAGTCTGTTGCCTATAGGTTTTGATTGCAAACGTTTTTGCCTACGTGTGTTATACTATAACTGCATGTAGTATAGTATGATTTTGATATATTGTGTTGTGTGTTATGACCAGGCTAATGTGAGGTCACTCCTATGCAAAAGTTCTGACATTCCCCCATTTCCTGATGAAGTTGACGATTTCGAAGTGGGGAACTTTCTTGCATTGATTCGGGAGGACTTCCCTTTCGAGCTTAATACATGGCGGGTGGTGTAAAGGCTACAGATGCGCGTCAGGGTAGAGGAGTTGGTGGCCCATCAGGCATCGAGGGCGAGGATGGAGTTGCGGATGAACGGTACGATCCAACCCAAAACTTAAACAACCCCCAGAGAGACGGTCGTGATGTCGTCCGTATAGCACGTGCTGCAGCGGATGCGGTTGTGGCACAAGCGATGCCAATGTTTGAGGGTTTCGCGGTTAATATCAAAAGTCACGTGTTGCGAGAAATATTGGTGTTTAAGGAAACCATCGGCGGGGAAATGAAACTTGTCAACCGTGAGCTAGTTGAATTTCGTAAGCTTCTTCTTCCACAATCAGCGGGAGGAACAACAATGTATCAGGAAACACGTAGAGCATCACCTAGAAGCAGTAAGTGGCCGCAAGGTTGATTTGGTTTTTGCATTGTTGGATACATATGTTGCAATGGTTAACAACTTATATAATGTTGTAGGGGACGCCGATGGTGAAACGAGTAACCCGACTAATGTCAGCGACGAATTGCGGGAGGATGCGACTGCAGGATGTGGAAACCAAGGCATTGTCAACGATGATGGAACACCCACAGAAACAGAAGCTGGCCAACAAGGTATGAACCCTGGAAACTGTCGTTGTACTTAATGTATATGAGGCTTACCGGCTTATACTGGAATAGATGTGATCGCAGGTAACGGTGGCGACGGCGCGTCGGGTAAGGAGAAGGCAACTGATGTACTTTCCGATTGTCTGCATCCGGATGATGCAGTGAACATGGTTTTGGATTCCTTAAGAGTTGAAGAGGACGTTGAAGCAGAGGGCATTTCACGTGAAGAGGTAACTAACTATCCGATGTCATACTATAAAACCAATAGTATGGAAAAAACGGTGCTCACTTTACTGGTTTGTTGTTCATATGAGGGACTCACTTAAATATCCACGCCTCCTATTATTTGTAGGTCTCCCCAGTTAGAAGTGCGGAAACGGAAGTTGCCCCCTCTGCAGACATTTCAACAGATCCGTTGTCAGAAGTAAGTTTATTTTGTACCACACACATGTTTAATATGTTCATATACTATTCTATGTAGAAAAATAGAAATATATAATGCATTGCAACTGATTCATATACTTATTTATAAGGAGGTTACCCCTACAAAAGTGGTCCCATCCCCAGACATTCCAACAGAAGCGGTGCAGCAAGTAAGTTTATTTGGTGCCATACCACTTTTCAAATATGTTAATATACTATGCTATGTTGTCAAACAGAATAGTATCGTATTCATTTTGGCACAGCAACTTATTTATAGATATATTTATCAGGATGTTACCCCTATTGAACCTGTTACGGACGTATGTGACCAGGAAGCTAATCCCACGGAGGTCGATATTGCTTCTCTTAATGTAAGTGACATCATGCATCATTTCGTGTGAAAGTTTGTGTTCGGTGATGTCTATTCTACATACCAATCTAGTATAGTTTCGTAACCGTATGTTCAAAAATTTCCTCTAACGTCGCCTTGGTAGCAGGAACAACATCGTGAGTCGGCCTGTGTGGATGTGACAGGAGAAACACCTCAGACGCCAACGGCCGCTTGTTTGGGATCCTCATCTTCGCAACTTGATCAGGTGTGTTATGCTGAACAAAACTTACATTGAAGATATATCGTAGCTGTTTTGTAAACAAAAGTATATGTACAGGGGAACATTGGTGCAGACAAAGGGGGTGAAAAACCTCAGCAACCAGAGGTAACCAACCATGAGAAGCGTGTTAGTAAACGCCTAAGAATTACTACAGTCAGATATACTCCGGAAGAGGACGCGGCAAAGAAAGTAAAGGGGAACCCGAAAAAGAAGAAAAAGGTGGCCCCCGTGGGAAAGGGCGTAAAACGAAGGAGGAAAACGTTGTTGAAACGGGGAATGTTCCAGTTGAAGATAACAACCCACCTCCGTTTCTAACTACCGCAGGCCCTATTGGACCTCTTATTGGTGGCTTTTCCCCTGTTCCCGGGCAAAATGGATTCCGACTAGCAGCGTTTACAACCCACATTCTTTTGCAAAGGTATATCAAAAGCCCTATAATTAACTTGCGTTTTATTTTTGATTATAATACAAATGTTCGAAACATGGATTACACATTGGGGAACGGTCTTGTTGTTCCCAATACGGTCTTTCGAGATTTTTTTCAATCTTCGAGTCCGCAGACAGTTCAGGTAACACGAGATTTTTTATTTTTTCGCTGACTATACTACCCTAATGTGTATTCTAAACTGCAGGCAGCTGACATGGTAGTTAGTTTTATTCGGAAAAGGGTTTGTGATGCGGGAGTAACCACCTATGATTTTCTGCCTGCCTCTTTCCTGATTTCGCTCCGTCTTGAATATGGGCAGTGCACTCTTGTGAACGATATTGCAAAGTTCAGCTTCTCGAGTTGTTTCGGTAAAGACGGCATGCCTGCAATGCGGTGGGAAAATAGTGTTAACGTTCTATACTGTCATTTTCAGTTGGACGGCCGCCATTGGGTTGGGGTCGTTATCGATATAGAACAGTGGTCGGTCACCATTTTAGACTGCAATAGTGTGGTTGTCCCAGTTGAGAGAATGGGAGAAAATCTCCAACCCCTTATCCAGCTCTTCCCCTATCTGTTACCGCTATATGGTTGTGCCCCTAAGATGGAAGGGGGAATTGTTGCACCGCTTTTAGTTATGCGCGTAGAACCCCCGATGTTGGCAGAACCCACAGGTAATTTTCCATACTATGTTAATATTTGGAATAGTATATATGTTACAGATATGTAATGTCATACTCGTTGTTTTAATGACTTTCAGGTTTGTCATGTGTTGCTAGTCTTCTACTTCTCGAACTACATGCAACAGGTTCCATGCATCAGGCTGCCAGTTTGAATGTTGATGTACTCTCGGTGGCGGCGAAGTCTTACGCAGTTTCTGCATTGGAAGCATTTTACCCCGACGTCCTTCCGTGATAGGAATTTCTGTGTTGTTGTATTTTTCTTGCATCAGGATGTTGTTTTTCTTATGCAATTCTCAGAACAAACTTTCTTACTATGGTCGGCCACACTTCTATTTCAAAAATGTTTCGGGTTTAAATCTTTAGAATCTAACTTATCTCATTTGACTTGTTTGGAAATATTTTTCTGTTTGCCTGCTTTACTTTCAGAGAAATTTTTAGTTTATATCTACTGAAAGCCCTCATGATTCTTCATACTTACTATTTGATCAGTTACATTGTTTAGCGAATTTCATATATACAAACTTTGTGTGTGTTTCGAATATTCTATACCATAACATGTATAACATAGTTTGGGTTTAGGTTATGTATGTTTGGAATCATCTATACTATACTATTATTGCGGCTTAGTATAGTATAATGATATTTGTGTTTCTCAAACAACAAGACATAAGATTTGTGTTTGGGTTGAGTTTAGGATAGGGTTTGGGTTTAGAAATATGATGTGGGTTTAGGGTATATAGTTTGAGTTTAGGATTAGTATTTGGGTTAACTGTTTATTTGTATGTTTGGAATCATCTATACTATACTATAATTGCAGGTTAGTATAGGACAGTGATATTTGTGTTTCTCAAACAAGAAGACATATGATTTGTGTTTGGGTTGATGAATTTATATTTGGGTTGGGTTAAGGATTAGGTTTGGGTTAAGGGTATATGGTTTGGGTTTAGGCTATATATTTTGGGTTTAGGGATTAGTATTTGGGTTTTGTGTTTATATGTATGTTTGGAATCATCTATTTTATACTATATCTTAGGTTCCCATAGTATAATGACATTTGTGTTTCTTAAACAAGAAGACATATGATTTGTGTTTGGGTTGATGATTTTATATTTGGGTTGGGTTAAGGATTCGGGTTTGGGTTTAGAAATATGGTGTGGGTTTAGGGTATATAGTTTAGGTTTAGGATTAGTATTTGGGTTCAGTGTTTATATGTATGTTTGGAATGATCTATACTATACTATAATGGCGGTGTCGTATAGTGTACTGATATTTGTGTTTCTCAAACAAGAAGAAATAAGAGTTGTGTTTGGGTTGAGGATTTTATATCTGGGTTGTGTTATGGATAGGGTTTGGGTTTAGAAATATGGTTTGGGTTAAGGGTTTATGGTTTGGGTTTAGGGTATATAGTTTGGGGTTAGTGTTTATATGTATGTTTGGAATCATCTACTCCATACTATACTACCATATGGTATAGTATAGTGGTATTTGTGTTTTTCAAACAAGAAGACATATGATTTGTGTTTGGGTTGAGGATTTTATATTTGAGTTGGGTTAAGATTAAAGTTTGGGTTTATAAATATGGTTTGGGTTTAGGGTACATGGTTTGGGTTTAGGGTATATAGTTTGGGTTTAGGGATTAGTTTTTGGGTTTATCATCTATTCTATACTATAATATATGTTGCTATAGTATAGTGGTATTTGTGTTTTTCAAACAAGAAGACATATGATTTGTGTTTGGGTTCATGATTTTATATTTGAGTTGGGTTAAGGATTAAGGTTTGGGTTTATAAATATTTTTTGGGTTTATGGTATATGGTTTGGGTTTAGGGATTAGTATTTGGGTTTAGTGTTTATATGTATGTTTGGAATCATCAATTCTATACTATAATTTCATTTCATATAGTATAGTATTATTGGTGTCTCTCAAACAAGAAGACATATGATTTGTGTTTATATGTATGTTTGGAATCATCTATACTATACTATAATTGCGGTTTAGTATAGTGTACTAATATTTGTGTTTCTCAAACAAGAAGACATAAGATTTGTGTTTGGGTTGAGGATTTTATATTTGGGTTGGTTTAAGGATAGGGTTTCGGTTTAGAAATATGGTTTGGGTTTAGGGTTTATGGTTTGGGTTTATGGTATATAGTTTGGAATCATCTCCGCCATACTATACTATATGTTCTTGTAGTATAGTGGTATTTGTGTTTTTCAAATAAGAAGACATATGATTTGTGTTTGGGTTAAGGATTTTATATTTGAGTTGGGTTAAGGATTAAGGTTTGGGTTTATAAATATGGTTTGGGTTTAGGGTTTATGGCTTGGGTTTAGGGTATATAGTTTGGGTTTAGGGATTAGTATTTGGGTTTAGTTTATATGTATGTTTGGAATCATATATTCCATACTATACTATTTGTTGCTATAGTATAGTGGTATTTGTGTTTTTCAAACAAGAAGACATGTGATTTGTGTTTGGGTTGAGGATTTTATATTTGAGTTGGGTTACGGATGTTTGGGTTTATAAATATGGTTTGGGTTTAGGGTATATGGTTTGGATTTAGGGTATATAGTTTGGGTTTAGGAATTAGTATTTGGGTTTATCATCTATTCCATACTATACTATTTGTTGCTAGAGTATAATGGTATTTATGTTTTTCAAACAAAAAGACATATGATTTGTGTTTGGGTTCAGGATTTTATATTTGAGTTGGGTTAAGGATTAAGGTTTGAGTTTATAAATATGGTCTGGGTGTAGGGTATATGGTTTGGGTTTAGGGATTAGTATTTGGGTTTAGTGTTTATATGCATGTTTGGAATCATCTATTCTAAACTATATTTTCAGGTTCCTATAGTATAGTGACAATTGTGTTTCTCAAACAAGAAGACATATGATTTGTGTTTGGGTTGATGATTTTATATTTGGGTTGGGTTAGGGATTAGGGTTTGGGTTTAGCAATATGGTTTGGGTTTAGGGTATATAGTTTGGGTTTAGGGATTAGTATTTGGGTTTAGTGATTATATCTATGTTTGGAATCATCTAATCTATACTATAATATTGGTTCCTATAGTATAGTGATATTTGTGTTTCTCAAACAAGAAGACATATGATTTGTGTTTGGGTTGAGGATTTTATATTTGGGTTTAGGGTTTAGGATTAGGGTTTGGGTTTAGAGTTTAGTATTTGGGTTTAGTGTTTATATGTATGTTTGGAATCATCAATTATATACTATAATTTCATTACCTATAGTATAGTATTATTGGTGTCTCTCAAACAATAAGACATATGATTTGTGTTTATATGTATGTTTGGAATCATCTATACTATACTATAATTGCGGTTTAGTATAGTGTACTAATATTTGTGTTTCTCAAACAAGAAGACATAAGATTTGTAGTAAACATAGTAAAAATTATAATTAAAATAAAATAAAATTTTAACTAAAATTTAAAATATATTTGTATTATTTCGTTAATTTACATACTCGTCCGTAGGGCGAGTCCGACCCTAGTTAATCATATATTTAAATGTTATATAACTATTCATTTTATAGTTTATTGTTGTATTAATCAATTGTTTTGAACCATGTATTTATTTATTCTTATTATATATTTATTTATTAAATTTTCATTTATTATTAATAATTTAATATATGCATGAAATATCATATTTCAAAATTATTTTAGATTTAATATATACTGAATTTTGATCCAAGTTTCAAATTTTGATCACCGTTTAGCATTTATTATGTTCATTATGTTGAAATATATTATTATATATATAAAGATTAAGATATGTTAATTTTATACATATATTATATATTTTATTAACGTTAACCCGCCAATGTATTGTATAACATATATGCTTATATTTATGAAAATAAAAATAAATAAATTTATCATATTTAGTTCAATATAATAAATTTCTTTTAATATGATAGATAATTATTATTATTACAAAATAGATAAAATAGGATATAATTTCATTTCTTATTTTAAAAATGATAATTGAATGTATATACTAATGGTTAATAATTATCATTACCAATCACGAAACTAGAGAAATATATACTTAAATGTTTTTTGAAAATTAAGATCTTGTTAAATCTGTTTCAACAGATTGTTAGAATTTTTTAATATATATTATATTTAAAATAAAAAGATATAAAAGATATTATGAATAAATTAGTTACATATATTTTATTGTTAGTCTTAAATCTTAGTGATATACATTTTCTAAAAAAATTTAATGAATGGTCCAAATAGAAAAATCACACATAACTTCTATTCTAATAGAATAGATAGATGTACGGTATTACAAAAAAAAAATTATGGTTAACTATATTATAGAAATAGATATCTTAGAGTATATTTTTCTGATTTAAACCAAAATTTTAGGAAACAAATCTAGTAGATTATGGGAACTAATAATTTTGTACCTTAGAGGTGAGAGGTTCTTGCCTCTGATTCAAAACACTGGTCATATGAGGATGATAACTCTATAAAATTGCAAAAGTTTCAGGTTTTAGTAGAGAGGTTCTTGCATGTAATTTGTTATATACCTTATGTTCAGATTTCGAACTATATGATAATGATATTGGTCGAACAATAGGGTAATGTATTGGTTTATAAATTAGTTTAACATTTAATAAGGATTAAAAATGGGTTATGTTAACCATGGACGAGTTTGTACGAGACGTTATATTATAAAAAACATATTATCGTGACGTTTCTTAAAAAATAAATGAATCAGTTATGATTTCTAGTTAGGTTTCATTTATGAGATGTCACGAATTCTCTCTTAATATATAAGATTTTATTCATATAGTTGAGATAGAGTACATAATTTCATATTGAATTAAATTTAAGATTAGTTAGTCCTGCAGCAACAGAAAGGACTTTTATTTTCCCTTGGTACACAAACTCCCCCCAGTTTGAATCCGAGAGATTCACAATGGGCAGTGCAATCCTTGTCCTTAGGACAACGGCCATAATCATGTGGTTCGCAGTCTTTCTCACCTGTTTAGCTCATGAAAGTTAATAATATATATTTTTGATCAAAAAGTTAACAATACTTTAAATAAAAAACCAATACAATATACTAATAACTTGAATAACATAAAAATATAAAATGCATATAAAGACAAAACATCTTGCGTCTACTGATTTTTTTTTAAAATACTTTTTTGGATTTTAAGATAAAGATACCTGAAACCCTAGAGATAAATGTGAGAGTAAGCATGACCATCAACAAAGGTAGCAAAAGAGATGCAAATTTCTTGGTTGCCATTAGTTATCTTCTTATAGGTTGAACAACCTTGTTATCTTGATGTCTTCTTGCAAAGAAAATAAAACGTACAGAAAAGAAAAATATTCAGTTTCGACATTAGAATAAATTCTTGTGTATAAGAGATGCAATTTTTTAGCAAATGCTTACGATGAGTATGAACTGACTATAAAACTTCTTGGCTTTTATATTTTTTGTTGCTGTATATAAGTGCTATATATATACAAACTTCCGTATCTTTTGCTACCCAAAAGATTAATTATCCAATTAATTCAAATTTTAACATAATTTTTAACTTCAACAAGATTAATTAATTAGTTTTGAATATTAAATTAATTAGATTATATACTTTACCTTTTTATTACAACACAACATAGATAACTGTTTGGTACTTGCAAAATCTTTTATTTATTCTATTACCAAATATCACATGTAAAAAATATCATCATCATAATAATCTAATAAAGTTTTATTAATACTTTAAAATAATATAAATAATAAATCTATTAAATAAACCATTATTATCAATTATTAGTGAAGCTTATGAAATCAAATTATTCTTAATCAAACTATTAATTGCATTTTATATGATTTTTCAACGGAGTTTGTAGTGACACCTATTAATAAAATCTATAATAATTAAAAAAATACTTCAATTTAACTAAATAAAATTTATAAACAAAAAGTAATAAATTATATATGTCTAGTAAAATCTGGACTCATATTTTTATTTATTTTTTTACTGTGTGAGATTGTATTATTTGTACCCACAGTTTTTGATTGGTAAGATAATTCAGTGACATACAAGAGAAGCAATTTTTCAAAAAAATAATAAATAAAAACATTAAATAATTTAAAGTAATAATAAGATGAAAAAACTATAAATTATTTTTAAAATATGATAATACTTGTTAATAATAATTATCCATGAATATAATGAAAATATATATTGAATATATAATCACTAAAAATTTTAAGAACTAACAATTTGAAAAGTTATTTATTAAAACTAATGACTTAACTAACATCATATAATATGTCATAAGCTTCTAACAATAATAAAATATGATAAATAAGTAAAAAAACCTAAAATCATGGAGAAAATAAGTTAAAACTAAAATTACCGTCCAAAATTATTTAAAATATGAAAAATAAAATTAAGAAATCACAAATTAAATTATTAAGAACATGAAAAATAGATAACTTAAATAATGGAAAATGTGACAAATAAGAAAAATTAAAATGATTAAAAACAAAAAAAATAAGCAAATTATCTAAAATTATGAAAAATATGAAATAAGCAATAAATAATGACAAATAAGCAAAATATCCTAATATTATGGAGATGCTGACAAGTAAGCAAATTCACTTCATAAATAATAAGATTGATATCTGATTTTTTCATATGAAAAACTTTGAACGTAAATCTGTTCAACGAAATTATTATTTATCGTATAATAAATTGTTTACCTTTTTGGCTGTTTCAAATAAGAATTTGACTGTAATTATTGTTCCCTCAGTTTCTGTTTTAGAAGAGGTGTATTCAACTTAGGATCTGAAAAGATTTGAATATTAATTAATTTACATGACTTTATGACTTTGGTGAATTAGGGAAAACTACTATATTTTATATCAAAATTCTTTGTAAATTGTTTTTTTTTCTTGTCAACATTTTCACTCACTTAAAAATTAAAAACTATAAGATCCCTCTATCTAATCTATTAAAACATAAGTACAAATAAAAACTAACCGTAAGACTTACAAATTATTTACAAGTGGCTGCCATAAAAGTAATTAAGATATATAGCTTTTATATAAGTACTAGATATGAGCTTGTTGCAACGCAACGGGTTTTGTTTGATGTTTTGTTTGATGTTTTAGTTTAATAAAAACATAATAAAAATCATTTTATTATAGTTTTATGATTTTTTGCATATGTGTGTGATATTTATTTTATAATTAAAACCCCTTTTTCACACATAAATTCAAGTTAATATTTGTATTTTATAATCATTGTTCATAGATCAATGTTGTAAATTTTGCAATTCGGATTTATAGTATATTTGTATACCTAAACGTTTAACTCAACACGACCCAAAATAAAAAATTGAATGAAAGGTAAAAAAGAAATCAAAGTCAAATACATTAATCGAGTCAAGGACAATATTATACATGTTCTTATGTACTAACTTAATGCTTTATTAAATAAGTTTTAAAATTTTATTTTGCTAGGATTTTAAAAAAGGAAAAAAAAATATTTTATAAATCTCCTATTTAATTACAATTAATAAATTAAATAAAAAAATAAATACTCTTTTACATTTTTTAGTTTTTAGAAAAGGAAAATTTGTCATATAACCTATTACAATTATATTCTCTTTGGAATTTCAGAAAAAAATTGCTATCAAATAATTATTTCTAGTTATTAATAAATAATATTAAAATTGCTTTTATCAACAATTTGTATCAATACCACTTTTTACACTTCTTTCGTTAATTATTTTTTTTTTAATATTATGTTCACCATCACATACTCTCTTTAAATATTTATAAAATAATATTTTTACAATTCTCTTTTGGTTAGGACTTAGAAATATGATACAAATTTCTTTTGTTTAGGATTTATTTTAGAAAAAAAAGGAAAAAAAAACTATCAAATATTCTTTTACAGCTTTTAGGATTTTAGAAAAGGAAATTTATATTACTTAATCTTTTACAATTATATTTCATCTAGGATTTATAAAAACAAATTTCTATCAAATAATTATTTCCAGTTAATATTAATTATTTTTAAAAGATGGCATTTTCAAAATTCGTTTTTTTAATATCACTAATGTTTTTTTTCAATTTGTATTGTTAGTTAAATAATTGTTAGTATCATGTTTATCATTAAATTTTTAATTAAAAATTACTATTATTATTTTACAATTCTCTCCGGTTAGGATTTAAAAGAACAAAAATTTTAATTGGTTAAGATTAGAAAAGAATCTTTTTTTAGAAATCTCTTTTATTTAAGATATTCTGAAAAAGTTATTTTCACATAATGTCAGTTTTGATTGACATATTCAAAATCTAATTTTTAGTAATTGACACATGTCTTAATCATATCAGGTGAAATGTTTTAAGTTATTTTTGCTTTATATTTTTTTAAAATTTAGTTAATTATAAGAAAAATAAGATTACTTTACCTTTACATTTTTATTTATACTTTTTTTTGTAAAAGAACTAATTATTTTATTAGTTTTTCCTTATTATTTGTATGCAACTATTTTATTTTTAATAGAAAAATATATGTTTAATATATGATGTAAAAAACAACATCAAAATTGAAAGTTGTGTTATAATTAAAATTAATAATGAAAATAAAATGTTGAGTTGTATCAAGAAATTAAAAGAAAATACTCAGGTAATATTACTTTTCATGTAAATACTATTGTGTTTTGTAAAAATAATATGTGGAAGCTTAAACCTAAATATAGATGTGAAATGTTTGAAGCTATTTTTGATCTAATTTTTAACATACAATTATCTATTAGAAAGGAAAGTTAGTTACTTATAAGAAAATAATAAGAGTACTTTTACAATTTTCTTTTTAATTAGTCTTTTTAAAAGGAATAGTATTTATTAAAGTTAGTTTTTCTCCATGTTTTTTATTAAATAATTGAAATTGTGGGATTTTACAATTCGTTTGTTTAACATTTTTAAAAAAAAGTTGAATTTATCTTTAATAATTCTCTATCTTTAGTGAGTTTAAGAATAAACATTATAATTTTTTAAAAAAGAATTAACTTTCTAATACCTTTTTTGCAATTATTATTTTTGTTTAGTCTTTTAAAAAAAGAAATTACTATCAAATATTTTATATTATAGAATTTTAAAAGACTATGTAATAGTAATTTTCCTTTTCTAAAATATACAATGATTCAAAATATATATACTAAAAATAATATTGAAGAAATAATTATAAATTTTATTTAATAGTGAAAAGTAATTATAAAAAATTATTTAATAGTAATCTTTTAGAAACTTTCCTTTTTTAAAAGACTTTTCCTTTTTAAATTTCTGTTAAATAAAAAAAAATTATATCATATTTTTTTTATTAAATAATTGAAATTGTGGGATTTTACAATTCGTTTGTTTAACATTTTTTAAAAAGTTGAATTTATCTTTTATAATTCTCTATCTTTAATGAGTTTAAGAATAAACATTATAATTTTTTAAAAAGAATTAACTTTCTAATACCTTTTTGCAATTATTATTTTTGTTTAGTCTTTTAAAAAAAGAAATTACTATCAAATATTTTATATTATAGAATTTTAAAAGACTATGTAATAGTAATTTCCTTTTCTAAAATATATAATGATTCAAAATATATCTACTAAAAATAATATTGAAGAAATAATTATAAATTTTATTTAATAGTGAAAAGTAATTATAAAAATTATTTAATAGTAATTTTTAGAAACTTTTCTTTTTTAAAACACTTTTCCTTTTTAAATTTCTATTAAATAATAAACAAAAGAGAATTATATCATATTTTTGACACATGTCATCATCTTAAAAATTTATTGACACATGTCACAATCATGTTAATTAGTAACTTGGAATAACCAAGCTTTATATAATAAGATTCTGCTACAATAATTAAATAAAAATAATTTATCATTAATGCTTTACGAAATCTAAATTTCCACACTTTGCATTTCCTAAAACAATTATAATTTGCTAGCTTATATTTTACCAATCTTAAATTATACCACATATATTATTTTGACATCAACATAGCTTATAAGTTATAATATCTGATGTATCTTTTGTCAAAAAAGAAATATCTGTTGTATCTATACGGTGACTACTCTTATTTTTATTATCTTATAAGTGAAAAGGGCATTAGAATAAATTCAACGAAGGTAGCAAAAGATAAATGTGAGAGTAAGCATGACCATCAACAAAGGTAGCAAAAGAGATGCAAAATTCTTGGTTGCCATTAGTTATCTTCTTATAGGTTGAACCACCTTGTTATCTTGATGTCTTCTTGCAAAGAAAATAAAACGTACAGAAAAGAAAAATATTCAGTTTCGACATTAGAATAAATTCTTGTGTAAAAGAGATGCAATTTTTTTGGCAAATGCTTAAGATGAGTATGAACTGACTATAAAACTTCTTGGCTTTTATATTTTATGTTGCTGCATATAAGTGCTATATTTTATGACTACCTTGCCATCATACTCTCTCCGAGAAAGGACCTCAAGTGCAATATATGCTGGAGTTCCAACCGTTGATTTGGACCTCGAGTGCAGTAGAGAGGACTACAAAAAAAAAAAGGAAGAATAACAATGCTTTTTACGACAACACGGGGAATAAGAACAGAGGATGATATCATATAAAACGGGAGAACTTGGTATTTTTTTTTTGTATAACGGCAGACCTTGGAATAACCAAAATCACAGATTTTCAGACGTGGAGCAGGACTTCCATCCAGGAGTGTATTCTCGAGCTTCAGATCTCTATGGCATATTTGCTGCGAAAGAATGGACACAACAAGGGTTGATAACGAACTGATCTCAAACCTCTAAATAGAAATATCTTTGGCTTACCATAGCATGGCAATAGCTAACACCTGATATAAGCTGCTGAAAAGGGCATTCACCCGACCCGGTGACTAAAATTGGTATCCAACCGAGCTGGCCTGGTAAGTAAAAAAGAAAAGCATTCACCCGAACCGAACCAGAATGTAAAATTGGAATCCCTCGTCCCAAACCGAGCCAGGCCAATTAAACTAAACTCGGATAATTCAACCCGGTTCGGCCTTCTAATCTATTAATTTAGGGATTATCTACTATTTGAAGTTCTCATTTAAATTTTGGACTCTTTCATAATTGTTGCTAGAATATATCATGCCTCTTATACAATGCAACCTACTAACTTAAATTAAACCAAATCTTAACCAACATAGATTAGTTAAACCTAACCAGTAACACTTTTATAATATTTTTGGTTAATCTCTTAATATAATTAGATCATATAAAACTGAACCACTCTTAAATCAACGAATTTCATATCATTCCAGACATAAGAGAAAAAATATCCGACTCATTTACAACGTAAGCATACAAAGACCGTGTATGTTTATGCTCATTGATCTTCCAAAAACCAAATAATTGTGGCATAGACCAACATAGGCTTATATTCGTATCACTAACTTTACTTCCATATATTTACTCTTTGCCTACATCATATCACAACATACACAGTTATGCAAGAACATGACTTTTTTTTGTTCAAACAACCAAATAATGGTGGCATTATGGTCAGTAGATTTTTGAAATATGTTTTTTATATATTACATTTTACGAGACTATGTGTATAAGTTTTTTTTTTTGAAAAAGGGCATAACTATGTGTATAAGTTAAAAGGTAAAAGGTGTGACAAGGCAAATTATTATAATAAAAATAAAAAAAGATTAAATACAAACTAATAACAAGTACAACACAAATTATAACACTATTAAATTATATATATATTTAATAAAATATTATATATATGTCTAATATGTATATATATAAATGTTACACAATATATATAATATTATATACACATATTATATATACCATATATTATTAATTGAAATTTGACAAATCAATTTCCGCCCTTTAGGGCGGGTCCTAATCTAGTTATGTAATTATCTTAAGACTTTGCAATAGTTTCTCAATGCCATGACTTGAGGTGATGTAGTTTTCAGATTATGCTTATTGATTGATAGAGGTTGGGTTTAGAACAGGGCCGTCTAATTCAAGCCAACAGTTTGGTTTATGCAACCTTCTCATGTGTTTAGGATAGTGATAAGCTTTGTAGAAGTTTAGCTGCTTGGGTGTTAGCTATAGGTCTTACTATGTCTAGCTTAGGAATGAATGTAGCCACAATATTGTAACTACCTATAGAAGCAAAAATTACATAAAAATAATTATTCACAAAAATATATAACCAACTCTTTAAAGCTATACATATATCGATCCAAACACTTAAAATAGTTTTTAATATAGTGAGTTTTCCACAGTTCAAAATAAAAAAAAATATATTTTCCCATAACAATACGTAGACTGCAATTTGTTTAATAAAAATATTAATCCCTCAGTTCCATTTTAGAAGAGGTGTATTCAATTTAGGATTTGGAAATATTTGAAAATGAATTAGGGAAAATACTATGATTTGTTGTTAAACTCTTTGCAAAAACTATGATTTATATGACTTTGGTGAACTAGGGAAAAATACGATGATATATAAGACTATAACTGATGTAGAATTCAAAAAGGCAAATTCATTATGTACTTACCTTGCAAAACCATAGTGGAGATTGGAGAATAAACCATAATGGAGAGACTCCCTAAATAGAAAAACATCATCTAATTATATTTAAAGTTAAGAGATAAAAAGAAATGCAAAACAAGTATGCATCTGAAAACAAGAATCTCCTTTCCCGCAATGCACCACATCAACATTCAAATTCACTATTCTTGTTCTCTCAATTGTGAACACTAAAACTCTTAATCATAATTTGTTTAATTATTATTTATTACAATGTCATATTTTATTTATTAATACAGTTTTAATGACCTATACTTGATTATTTGCAAATTTTTATGATTTAACCAATTTTGATCAATGTTACAGATTATAATGTAAATATATATATATATTTTTTTTAAAATTTAAATATAAAGTTTTGTTACGGATACAATCACTTCAATATTAAAGTTAAACAAAGTTAAATTGATAATTGATATACTTTTAGAAAAGTTTATTCCCAAAAACATGATTATTTAATGTTTTAGTATGAGAAAAGAATTCACTATCACCACAGTATCCATCACAACTAAAACTTCATTCTTTTGGGGATTTTGTCTTCTCCACACTTTCTCGTTGCTAACTATAGCAGTAGATATTCATAAAGGTTAGTTCAATATTTTTCTTGAATGATATTTACACCTTTGTTATCGTTGATTCTGTGCACTTATGTTCCTTTCTTTTTCAATGGTATGGAAAGAATGGTTTGTGTTATTCTGAGGTGTTTAGATGTCTTATCGTGTTATAAATAAACTATGATGCTCATTAAAATTTCAGTTTTTATATACACTTGGATTTTTTCTCACTCTTTTTCACATTTAGTTGCCAATCTTCTTGTCTAATTACTTCACTGGTAAGATTTCTCCTGTCTCAGTTGTTCAAGCGGCCTTGGATAGGCAGCTCAGAGATCGTCTACTTTCCATACCACCATCTCCCCGGATCTAGCCATCATTCCTCCAATTCTTCCTAGCGTGTACGAGACCTCCTTAGTGTGTCTCTTGTAAGTTAAATTGTAACTCTGTCTCCTCTTAGTTTACAAAAAAAAAAAAAAACTCTGTCTCCTTGTTTCCTTCTTCTTTGGGTTTCTTCGTTTGTATTTCTCTAAATAAGTTGCTAAGCAACATGTAAACTTTTTTTTAATGTGAAATTTAACGTGATTACCAAAAAAAAAACAGAATATATCATGTTTAAATATTATTTTTATTCATTGAGAGTACATAGTTTTATATTAAATTAAATTTAAGATTAATCAGTGGACACATGACGACTTATAAAATTTGTCCTACAGCAACAAAACGAATTTTTTTGATTCTCTTGGTACACAACAAACTCCCCCCAATTTGAATCCGAGAGATGCACAATGGGCAGTGCATTCCTTATCCTTAGAGCAACTGCCATAATCACGTGCTTCACAGTCTTTCTCGTCTGTTTAGCTCATAAGAGTTAATAATATTTCAAATATATAAAATTAATACAATATATTAATAACTTGCAATAACCTAAAAATACAAAATGTAAATAAAGACAAAAAATCTTGCCTCGCTGATTTGGATTTGAAAAAAAAATTGGCTGTTAAGATAAATATTTTCTGACAAAGAGTTTAAAAAGATAATACCTGAAACTCTAGAGATAAAGGTGAGAGTGAGCATGATCATTAACAAAGGTAGTAAAAGAGATGCAAATTTCTTGGTTGCCATTGGTTATGCTCTTATAGGTTGCCCCAACTTGTTATCTTGATATTTTCTTGCAAAAAAAATGAAACACAAATCAAAGTAAAATATTCAAACTTCGACATTAGAATAAATTCTTGGTAAAAGAGATGCAGTTGCTCACACTAAACAATTTTTCTATTTAGGGAGTCTCTCCAAGAATAAATTCTTGGTAATAAGATTCGTAACATGTGATTCACACTGAACAATTTTTCTTTCACTCTGAAGAAAAAGAAACAACTAATCTATTAATTCACTATCAATTATAGTACATTATCTTCTTTGTGGAACTCCATGTAATAAGGTCAATTTCGAAAATCTTTTAAGTTAAATTTTTTCTTTTTATTTGAATATATCAACTAAAGCATCATGCAAACCCAAATCTAAAGATACGGAATTGCATAGGCTAGTCACAAGTCAAATCCTTAAATACAACTAAAAATTAACAAGGAGTTCACGAGACCAGTGGTATGCTACGGCTCATGCAGCTAAGTTTTCGGCCTTGGGTTCATATTTTGTATTCTTCTGTTTTGGGCTTGTGTAAGTCCACTAGAGTTTTTGATTTCTGTTTATTTTTATTTTTGTTATTCTTTTTTGATTAAATAATAATAATAATAATAATAATAATAATAATAATAATAATAATAATAATAATAATAATAATAATAATAATGATATGAAAGCCATCAAAAAAATTTATATGTTGTACAAAAAATATATATATATATATGTGTGTGTGTGTACGACTTTTGGTGTTTGACACAAAATATAACATTTTTGATCAATAATTGTTTAGACTTCGTTGTGGGGCATCTTCTACTTATATGTCAACGCGTATTCATATGATTTGTGGTGATTGATTTACAAAGTTTAATCTTATTGATCAGTTAATTGTTTAGTAGTCGCTAGCTTGGTTGTTACATGAGTCCATTGTACTTAATTTGGTAAGAACTTTTTGAAGCACTCACGACGTTTGGGTACTTAATATATCACAGCTCCACGCTGAAAATTTTACTAAATGGATATAGGTCGTCCACATATAAGTAGACATAACTAACTGTTGATAGCCACGTGTCAATTTACTCTATGAAACAAAAGAGTTTGGCAGAAACCAGTGTGTCCATTGTCATTTTGATAATACTAAAAGAAAGAAGCTTTCCCTCTGTTTTGATATGCTCTTAGAATAAGCTAATGCTTGAAGAAGCAACGTTTCTGCTTAAATCTTTAGCATTTGAAAATCATCAGAATCACTTAATTTAGTTGATATCTTTGAAGGTCTTAGTTCTACTCTTTGGAAGGGCTTTTGCTACTTCACTTTCTGCATAACAATGCGAATATCAAAGCTAATGTTGTTTGGGTGTGCATTGAAAAGCATTGCGTCTGATCTCTTTCTTTCTACGTGTCTGCTAGGTCTGGAGAAAAGATGAGAAGGGAGATGGAAATGCAAGAGGTGGATTGGACGAGTTTTCCAAAACCATCGGAAGAGATGCAAAGCAGCTGGCTATTGCAGCACTCTCCGAAGCTCAATAAGAAGACAACCCTAAGAAAACAGACATGTGCCTGGACGCTAGCCTTCATTGGAATTGTGGTGGTTATCTCCTTCTCGATGATGAACAGAGCTCTCACGCATCGCCACCACTACCAACAACAACCGCCTGAAGCTTACAGAATTGCACTTCACGCTGGACTGAAGTTCTTCAACAGCCAGCGCTGTAAGTCAAAACAAACAATCTTTAGTTTATTTTATTAATAACTACCCTTATTAGATACAATATATATGTCGTATCTATCATTAACATAAAATTGTATATAGTCTCATACTATATAATCTAACCTGCTCTGCTTTGCTTTGTTGTATCAGCTGGGCACTTGCCAGACGACAACAACATTACGTGGAGAGGCGATTCCTGTATTCAAGATGGGAAGTATCCAGAGAGCACCCACCCAAACTTGTCTGGAGGTTATTATGATGGTGGTGACGCGATAAAATCTAATTTCAAGATGTCTTTTGCAATGACCATGTTGAGCTGGAGTGTCATCGAATATCATGCCAAGTACCAACAACTTGGCGAACTAAGCCATGTTGAAGGAATTATCAAATGGGGAACAGATTATTTTCTCAAGACTTTCGACACTAGTGCTGATACAATCTACGAGATGGTGTCACAGGTTACACAATAAATATTCCAAAACGACTTTGCATATTTTAGTCTGTTTCAATGTTACAAGTTTTTTCCTCCTTTTAAACAGGTCGGACGTGCAGAAACTGAACGTTACTGCTGGATGCGACCTGAGGACATTGAGTACAAAAGACACTTAGATGTATGCATCAGTGAATGCCCCAATCTTGCTGCAGAAATGGCGGCTGCACTTGCCTCGGCATCCATCGTTTTCACTGAAAACACAGCGTATTCTCAAAAGCTTATTCAAGGTGCCAAGATTCTCTATAGGTATGCAGAGTCCTCTACGAAAGACAGTAGCTCCTGGGATGAGCTTTTATGGGGTGGGGTTTGGCTCTATTATGCTACTGGAGATGTAGGTTACCTTGATCGGGTAACAGCTCTTGCCTTGGCCGATCCTTCTAATTCTTTCTCCCGTGACTCTGGTGTGTTTAGTTGGAACACAAAACTGGTGGGAGCTCAGGTAATTGTTACACTCTATAACACTTTCTTAATTAATTAGATATTATGTTTTCCCAAACTGATGTTTATCATTATTATCAAATGTGTAGTTGCTTTTGACCCGTTTGAGGCTGTTTTTGAGCCCTGGATATCCATCTGAAGAAGTTTTGAGAAAATTTCATAAACAAATCAGCATCGTTATGTGCTCTTACTTGCCGTCTTTCAATAAGTTCAATAGAACCAAAGGTAAATAACGTTTTTATTATTCTATCTCAAGACGCTTTTCTTTGATATCATAATCTATCTTTATAAAAGAGTATGTATAAAACCTTTCTTTGATATCATAATCTATAGGAGGCTTGATCCAGTTAAACCATGGAGATCCACAGCCTCTTCAGTATGCTGCAAATGCGGCTTTCCTAGCGGCTTTATACAGCGACTATCTAGATGCTTCTGATACTCGTGGATGGTCATGTGGGCCTAATTCCTACTTAAATTACGTACTACGAGACTTCTCGAGATCACAAGTAAGCATCCTTTCACAAAGCAGAGCCAAAATAGAGTAAATGATCCTTTTATATAATGAACCAAGTCTTTTGTTTATCTCTCTTTTTGTTTCATGCAGATTGACTACATACTGGGTAAGAATCCTCAAAACATTAGTTACGTTGTGGGGTTTGGGGAGCGTTACCCAAAACACGTACACCACAGAGGCGCTTCAATACCAAAGAACCGGAAAGAGAGCTGCAGAGGAGGGTGGAAATGGAGAGATAGCTCAAAGGAAAACCCCAATGTGATTGAAGGAGCAATGGTAGCTGGACCGGACGGACATGACATGTTTCATGATGTTCGTAGCAACTCAAACTACACAGAGCCGACACTAACGGGCAATGCGGGCCTCGTGGCCGCACTAGTTGCCTTATCAGGAGAGAAACACATGTTTGACAAAAATGGCATCCTCTATGCGGTTCCTCCCTTGTTCCCGGATGCACCTCCGCCACCAGCTCCTTGGACACCTTAGAGTGTTTATGCTCTCATCTCTTTTTAATCTATCATCTCTTTGAATCTATTTATGTATTATCGTGTGGTTAGTTAGCATGTACTACTAAGTTATGGGTCTGGTCTGTTGAAGAAACACTTAGCTATGAATGATTTATGCAAAAAATGGTTTCAGGAGATCAAGTTAATATATGTTTTTGTTGTTGGCAACGTAGATGCATTTTTTTAGTGTTATCTCAAACAACCTTCTGCATGGCCTTATTTGAAACATCTGTGGATTTTTTTTTCCACATATAATATATTCATCTTCTGGTTAACATATTACTAATTTTACAGTAAACATATTTATAACATAATATATGTTGATAATACAAAAACCGGTTTACTATACATACATATATATATATATATATATATATATATATATATATATATATATATATATAATAGTATTCTAATGTTCGTGGAATATTTATACAAACAAGTTAAAACTATGATTTAATATTCTAGAAGATATTTTGTAGTCTTTTTTTTTAATATATAGGGGATTTTCGTGGCTAATCTAACTTCTATGTATATCCTGTGCGGTAGATGTGATAAATCTTGATTGCTATTAGAGCATTTCTTTCCATTTATTAAATAGGTATTGTAAATATTCCAGTATATGAAACATCAAAAATAGAGTAAACGTTTAATGCAATATTTATTGAGAATTTAACATATAGTAAATTTTTGATGAAGTAAAAAAAAATTGGTTTGGGTTGGATCAGCTCTTTTCGGATATGAATCAATTTAAGTCCATAATTCAATATGCGTACAATACATGCAATTTTCAGGTATATAACAAGTCCAGATAGGTTTAGGTATCTAAGATCCAAAGTATAATCAAACCCGAAAAATATACGAGACTCAAAAAATACTTGAAACCCCAAATAAATACCCGGAAAGCCTGGATTTTATCCAAAATCTGATCTGAGAAACCAAAAAAATAACCAAAATTAATTTAAATCCAATATATATTTTAAAAAAATTGAAATTTACCCAAAATCTTGAATTGTAACCTGAAACTTAAAAAAATATCTGTAATACCAAAACATATACGTAATACCCAAACATACCTAATATAAAACAAAAATTTGAGTACTTTTGGTATCTGAAGGGGTCTCCTGTATGATCCGGATCAGAAACAAAATCTATGGGTCTTAAAAATAACCAATAGGTACTTTGCCATGGATCCGAACCGATTCCATATTTCCGAGGTCGGTTTCGGTTCGTGTTTTTGGATCCAAATAAAAAGCATAGACAGACCTAAATATTTACATAAAAATATACATAAAAATTTCCAAATAAACTAATTTATAATTTATATAATATTTAAAATATTATCTGCTTCAATATAATACGATTTCGTATATAAAATACTAATTTATATTAAATTGTTTACAGTTTAAGAAAAACTCGCGCTTTCGAAACGCAGATTAAAATCTAGTAAACTATTGAAACATCTGTAGAGTTTGTTTTTTTCCACATATTTTATATTCATCTTCTGGTTCCTTATGAAGACTTGTAATTAATTGCAAGAATATAATGAGAAGCAAGGGGTAATCTCTGAACCATTTACTGAGTAGCCATATAGATTAATATTCAATTCATTGCAAAATCAAAACTCTGCATTTTTAAGCAGCTCTGAATTTGTTACATACTGTTTAATAATAAGAGGCATCTCACAACTATTAGTCAGATGTTTTTATTATTAAAACTCTTTTTATTCTTCTCAACATTTTTCACTCACTTAAAACTATAAGATCTATGTTATTATATTTTAGCAAGAATTTTGACCAAACTCCCTTAATATCACAAATTGTTCTTAAAAATTATTTAAAATACTTCTAAAGTAATGAGTCTTAATTATTGTTTTAATTTTATTGTTATTTATTTGATTCTCATTGAATGGTTTACAATTCTTATCTATAAATCAATTATATTAGTTATTTTCTCTTTGATTCTGTTTAATGAATTTTACAATCCTGATTTTGTTCCAATAATTTTTATATTTCATTTTCTTCTCATGAAATTCATATCCTGATTTCTTAATTTTTTAAAAATAATAATTTGGAAAAGACAAGGAAAAAGCGAGAAAAATATAATAAGATTCATATTTCTGATGTTCATTCATTGTCACTTGCCTTTATCGACTTATGAAGTTTTAGTATTCAAATTCTTCAGCTAGGCTTTCACTAAAACGGAATAATGATTTTACTATACTTATAAATTGGTATTTTCAATTAGTTGTAATAAATAAATTAATATGCTCAGGTAACAACTCTTGCCTTGGCCGATCCTTCTGATTCTTTCTCACGTGACTCTGGCGTGTTTAGTTGGAACACAAAACTCGCAGGAGCTCAGGTAAGCATCCTTTCACAAAGCAGAGCAAAAACAGAGTAAATTATCTTCTTATATAATGAACGAAGTCTTTTGTTTATCTCTCTTTTTTGTTTCATGCAGATTGACTACATAAAAATAATAATCTGGAAAAGATGAGGAAAAAGCGAGCAAAAATAATAATATTCATGATTTCTGATGTTCATTCATTGTCATTTGTCTTTGTCGACTTATGAAGTTTTAGTAATCAAATTCTTCAGCTAAACATTAGTTTTATTGTGGGGTTTGGGGAGCGTTACCCAAAACATGTACACCACAGAGGCGCTTCAATACCAAAGAACCGGAAAGAGAGCTGCAAGGAGGGTGGAAATGGAGAGAGAGCTCAAAGGAAAACCACAATGTGATTGAAGGAGCAATAATCGCTGGACCGGACGGACATGACAGGTTTCATGATGTTCGTAGCAACTCAAACTACACAGAGCCGACACTAATGGGCAATGCAGGCCTCGTGCCCGCTCTACGGGCGGGTAATTAACCAAAATAATTATATTTAAACAAAATAATTACATATCTATACATATTCTCAATTTAATGAGTATTTTAAAATGTTAAGCTTATTTTAAATTAAAATGATATTAATATTCTCCGTACATGTTTTGTTATTCTTCTTATAGATCATGTTTATCTTACTATTGAAAAATGTTCAGCAATACATAATAGTTTCATATGTTTTTAATATTTACTCTACTTTAATTATGGTAATTATGATAATAAGTAGAATATAGATTTTAGTATAAAACATGGATTACATTTTCGTTCTTATGTGTTTTTTCTTGAATACATCGATATTTTATTTTCCTATGTGCAAGTTGAATACATACCAACTTTAGAGGTTCAAATACTTCAAACTACAATTATAATACAAAATTCAAATTAAATATGTAACTAAAATACTTAAACTTACAATTATATATTTGAATATATTATTTATTTTTTGACAATTCTGTTATTTTGGTTGAATTGCTGCTTGGTATATCTACATCTTATTTTATATAGCTATCATTTGTTTTTTTTTGAATACTTGAAATGTTAGTAGAAGCTGTGAATTTTTTTACTTGTATTAATGGTTTTTTTTGTGCTATGCATGGAATATTAGTTTTTTATGAAAAGTTATCAATATTATTTATAACATTAATGTTTATATTGTAAATCAACTGTGTAGTTGCTTATTTTAGATAAGTTCTTGTTCTTTTATTTTTTTGGTCAGTAGTACTCAGCTTACGAATATGGTAGTTTTGGAGATAGAAAAATATGTTATGGGCAATGAGATTTTACCTTTGTAGTTGAGATATGTTGACAATTTACTTGTGGTTGTTTTCTATCTGGTTCCCTTATGTTCATTAAATATTTTATTCTTTAAATACTTAATTATGATTTAATATATTAGTTTTAGATTGTCTTGCTCAAAGTATACATATATAGTACTCTTGAAAAAGACTGCAATGCAACAAATGAATTGTTTAGAGGAGTTTTAAAAGTTATGGATAAATTGTTTTGGTTGTATATGTACTTATTTTAATAATTTGGTAATTAGTCATAGAGTAATAATGCCATGTGACTTTTTTTTTATGTTTGTTTTGCATTCTGATGTGGACATTTCATAATTATTTATTTACTATAATTTTTTAAATAGATGTGTAATTTAGTTTTCTCACTTCTTAATTGTATATTTATTTATTGTCTACTTTTTATATTTAATATTTACTTATTTTAATTTTCTTGCTTTTATATCAAATGATAATAGTATGATAGATGCTTAATATAATATTTTTATTTCTTATAATGTAAGCTTGTTTTTTTATATTATATATTTACTTATAAAAATATTGGAAATAATAAAAATGTAAAATATACATTTTTAGATAGATGATTAATGTAGTTTCTCCATTTTTTATTTTGTATATTTACTTATTATTTATTTTTTCTTATATTGTATATTTACTTATTCTAATTGTTTTTATTTTATATCAAATTTTAATATTACAATAAATGTTTAATTTGATATTTTTATTCTTATATTGTATATTTACTCATTATTAAATATATTTTTCAGATATACGCTCGATGTAGTTTTCTAATTCTTTTATTGTGTATTTACTTAGTATTTATTTTTGGTATATTTATATTATTTATTCCAATATTATAATTAATCTAATAATTTTATTTCTTATATTGTATATTTACTTATTCTGATATTATGATAAATGTTAAATATAATATTTCTATTACTAAATATTATATATTTACTTATTATTTATTTTACTATATATTTTTCATAAAGAACTTTAATTTATTTTTTTTATTTCTTAATTGTATATTTACTTATTCTAATTTTCTTGCTTTTATATCAAATGACAATATTAAGATAGTTATTTAATGTAATATTTTTGTTTCTTATAATATATTTATATTTATTATTTTTTTCTGTATTTTAATGATAATACGACATGGCATAAATATTAATGTAATATTTTGTTTTTTAATTATTTTCAGATAGATGTTCAATGTAATATTTTCATTTTATATTGTATATTTACTTTTTGACTTATATTTATTTATTCTATTTTTTTTACTTTTTCAGCTAAATGTAATATTTTGAAATAATTAAAATATAAAACTATATGTTATTTCAAATATATGTTTAATCTAATATTTACTAATATTGTAATTTACCATTTTTAAAAACATATTTGGAAATAATTATAATGTAAAATATACATTATTTCAGATATATTTACATGTAATATTTCTATTTTTTATATGTATATTTAATTTTTTTCAGATAGATGTTCAATGTAATATTTTCATTTTAATATTGTATATTTACTCTTTGACTTATATTTATTTATTCTAATTTTCTTACTTTTTCAGATAAATGTAATATTTCGAAAGAATTAAAATATAAAACTATATGTTATTTCAAATATATGTTAATCTAATATTTAATAATATTGTAATTTACAATTTTTTTAAAAAAAAATTTGGAAATAATTAAAATGTAAGATATACATTATTTCAGATATATGTTTCATGTAATATTTATATTTTTTATATGTATATTTACTTTTTAGTATTAATGACATGTGTCTTTTTCCGGGATAAGTTTTTTCCATTGATGTGGACGCTCCCTGGAATCTCAAAAGACTACTTTTATTAGTATAGATTATTCCATTATTAATCAATCAAAATTTTTTTTTCGAATTTTCATCAACAATTTTAATTTATCAAAATTATTATAAATTCTAATATATACAAAACTTACTAAACCACAAGTGTAATTAATTGATATCATCCTGAGATATGCGGGAAGTCATCTAGTTGAATGTGATTTACAAATTTTCCTTTTTGTTTCGCTAGAAGATGAATGTAATCTGTTGACTAAGAGATCCCGAATCTTTGCCCTTTCCTACAGAGAAGGATTAAAAAGGCTACACCTTTGAAAGATGGGAGTACAAAGAAGATTAGATGTAAAAAGAACTTATTTAAGCAATACTTCTTTGTTAGTAAAATGCTATGGAGAAGAAAGAGCTTAAGAGTTTATTAGGATGGTTTAGTCATTGGTTTATTTCGGTTATTAGATTTATCGTTGGTTTAAGTTTCCTTTTGCTTAAACCAATCTATATATATAGAAACAGTTGTACAGTGTAAAGATTGAGCTGAATAACAAACTTTCACATTTAACAAACTTCGTCTTCTTCTCTCTTCTCTCCATCGTTGTTGAGCTCCGATCTTCAGTTCCAGATCTCATAATCGATCTTATTATGGTATCAGAGCACACAAACCGATCTTCCGCATCAAGATGAGCTTTCCGGTGACTCTGTTTTCGCGATTCTTCGACCTTCTTTGTCTTGCGATTCGCGATTTCATCATTCAGATCGTTCTTTACCTTGCTCATCTTCTTCGATTGTGCCTTTGTTTACTTTGAAGACCTGGAATCTTGACGATCTCTTATATCTCGTTGGATCGATCTCGTTTCTGCTTTATCGTTTATGGCGACTGTTCCTCCTGATAGATCCATGGTGGATCAATATGATAATCCGTACTATTTGCATCATAATGATCATGCTGGTCTTGCTTTGGTTACTGATCGTTTGAATACAGCTTCGGAGTTTCATTCTTGGCGACGTGCAGTGCGTATGGGTTTGAATGTGCGTAACAAACTGGGATTCATTGATGGAACGATCCCCAAACCAAATCCTACGCATCGCGACTATGGCGCCTGGTCTCGTTGCAATGACATGGTTGCCACATGGTTGATGAACTCCGTTTCTAAGAAAATTGGTCAAAGCTTGCTCTTCATCAACACTGCTGAAGGAATATGGAAGAATCTTCTTGCTCGTTTTAAACAGGATGATGCTCCTAGAGTGTTTGATATTGAGCAGAAGTTAAGCAAGATTGAGCAAGGATCTATGGATGTATCAACATATTATACAGAGCTTGTGACTTTGTGGGAAGAACACAAGAATTATGTTGAACTCCCTAAATGTACTTGCGGAAAATGTGAATGTGATGCTGCAGTTCTTTGGGAAAAACTTCAAGAACGAAGCAGAGTAACAAAGTTTCTGATGGGGCTTTCTGAATCTTATGATCAAACAAGTCGTCACATCCTTATGTTGAAACCAATTCCAACCATAGAAGAAGCTTTCAACATTGTTACTCAAGATGAAAGGCAACGTTCTCTTAAGCCTGTGACGCGTGTTGATAATGTGGCCTTTCAGAGTTCTGTAGAATCTGTCCTTACCCCTGAACAGAATGCGTATGTTGCTGCTTATACTGCTCGTCAAGCTCAACGACCTGTATGCACACATTGTGGAAAATCTGGCCATACAGTTCAGAAATGCTTCAAGCTTATTGGTTTTCCTCCTGGTTATAAGACACATGGTTCTACTTCCATGAACAAGAATCATCTTCAGTCTAGACCACAGTCTCAGACGCCTGTTCAGAATCAGATGCTAGCTCATAATCCAGCACCCATGACTCCTGCTAATACTGCTAATGCGATAGCAAATGTCTATGCTACTGCTGGATCATCTCATCATGCTACTCCATCTGCTCCTGGTTTTGTACCTCACATTACTACAGGTGGTAACAATGTCATGTTGCAAGACTTCACACCACAACAAATTCAAAGTCTGGTTGCTCAGTTCAACTCTCATGTTCGAGTTCCAGAGACTCATGTTCCTTCCTCGTTGACTGTTTCACCAGCATCAATTACTGATCATGGCATAATGGCTTCCACTTCCTCTTCGGGTAATCTTTCATTTCCATCTAAAAGCCTTACCTATTCTGATAATCACCTCAAATTCCAACATCATTCTCTTTCCACTTTACCATCTTTTCTTCCACAAAATGCTTGGATTGTTGATAGTGGAGCTTCTAGTCATGTTTGTTATGATATAGCCATGTTCTCAGTATTGACACCAGTGTCTAGTATATCAGTAACTCTGCCTAATGGTAGTAAAATTCCCATTACTCATACTGGTACTATACATCTTAGTGAGTCATTGATCTTGTATAATGTGCTTCTTGTTCCCGATTTTCATTTCAATTTGATCAGTGTGAGTTGTTTGGTGAGAACATTAACTTGTGCTGCTCATTTCTTTCCTCATGGTTGCTTCATTCAGGAACTTTCTCAGGGCTTGATGATTGGGAAGGGTAGCTTGCATCACAACTTGTACATCTTAGACATTGATTCATCTTCCATTGCTTCGCTTCCATCTTCATCATCTTTACCTGCTTCCTTTTGTGGCTCTGTTTCGGTTGATGCTCGCATTTGGCATCGTCGCTTAGGCCACCCATCATCTTTGATATTACAAAAACTCACTTCGTCTTTACCATCTTTCAAGATTGAAGAAACTGCAGAAAGTCATTGTACCGTTTGTCCTTTATCAAAACAAAAACGTTTATCTTTTACTTCTCAAAATAATTTGTCTTCAAAACCATTTGATCTTGTTCACTTGGATATTTGGGGTCCTTTTAGTGTTGAGTCTGTTGAGGGTTTCAAGTATTTTCTTACTATTGTTGATGATTGTACTCGCACAGTTTGGATCTATATGTTGAGGAATAAAAGTGATGTTTCTACTTGTTTTCCTGCTTTCATTGCTCTTGTATCAACTCAGTTTAATGCTACTATTAAAGCTATCCGTTCTGATAATGCTCCGGAGTTAGCTTTCACTGATATTGTTACAAAAACAGGAATGATTCATTACTTCTCTTGCCCTTATACTCCTCAACAAAACTCTGTTGTTGAGAGGAAACATCAACATTTACTGAATGTAGCGAGATCTTTATTGTTTCAGTCTAATGTTCCTCTTGCATATTGGAGTGATTGTGTTACAACAGCTGCTTTTTTGATCAATCGCATGCCTTCTCCCTTGCTTAAAAACATTTCTCCTTATGAGTGTTTGACTGGTAAGGTTCCCACTTATACTCAACTTCGGACTTTTGGGTGCTTATGCTATGCTTCGACTTTGTTAAAAGACAGAAACAAGTTTTCACCTCGTGCCATTCCTTGTGTTTTCTTGGGATATCCATTGGGTTTTAAAGGATATAAGCTTTTAGACTTCGAGTCTCGTTCTGTTTTCATCTCAAGGAATGTTATTTTTCATGAAAATGATTTTCCATTTAAAACATCTGATCTTCTTCGTGAAACTGTTGATATGTTTCCTAATACCATCTTGCCGATGCCTACTCCATTGCATTTTGTTGAGTCTATGCCTTTACCTACTGAGCATTCTGATTGTCCTATGCATAATTCTTCTAGTAGTTCTCACATTCATTCTCCTCCGGTTGTAGTTACTGAGCACTCTGATTCTGTTGTCAATACTGAGTCCTTAGCTAGACCAAAACGAACTACTAGAGCTCCTAACTATCTCTCTGAGTATCTTTGTAATCTCGTCCCTTTCATTTCCACTTCTAAACACATTTCCTCTGTTCCACCAAATCCTGTTCCTGTTTTTCCAACTCCATATCCTATTTCCTCTGTTCTTTCATATGATAGCTTATCTCCTTCCTTTCAAGTCTATACTCTTGCTTACTCTCTTGAAAGAGAACCCAAAAACTTCAAGGAAGCGATGACTTCTGATGTGTGGAAACAGTCAGCGAATGTGGAATTGGATGCTCTTGAGCAAAACAGAACATGGGATGTTGTGACTTTGCCTACAGGTAAGAATGTGGTGGGTTGTAAGTGGATATTTACCATCAAATATAATCCTGATGGTACTGTGGAGCGTTACAAATCGAGACTTGTTGCACAAGGATTTACTCAACAGGAAGGTGTTGATTTTCTGGAGACTTTCTCTCCTGTTGCGAAGCTGGCGAGTGTGAAACTTATGCTGGGACTTGCATCTATTAAAGGTTGGAAACTCAGTCAGATGGATGTCTCCAATGCTTTTCTACACGGTGAACTTGATGAGGAGATTTATATGAGTCTACCTCAAGGCTATACGCCTGCTCCTGGAGTTATTTTACCTCCTAATCCTGTCTGCAGACTTCGCAAGTCTCTATATGGTTTGAAACAAGCTAGCAGACAGTGGTACAAGCGGCTTTCTTCTGTCTTGTTGGGAGCTAATTACGTTCAATCTCCGGCTGATAATACTCACTTTGTGAAGGTTTCTGGCTCTTCATTTGTTGCTGCGCTTGTCTATGTTGATGATATAATGATAGCCAGTAACGATGATGATGCTCTTCTTCAGTTGAAAGACTTGCTTCGTTCTGAGTTTAAAATAAAAGATCTTGGACAAGCAAGATTCTTTCTTGGCTTAGAGATTGCTCGTTCAGCTGCTGGTATTTCTGTTTGTCAAAGGAAGTACGCACTGAATCTTCTTGAAGACTATGGTCTACTTGGTTGTAAACCAAGTTCTATACCGATGGATCCCACATTACATCTTACGAAAGAACTTGGGAAGCTTATGTCTACGCCTACTCAGTATAGGGAATTGATTGGTCGTCTACTGTATCTCTGCATCACTAGACCAGACATTACTTATGCTGTTCATCAGCTAAGTCAATTTCTCTCGGCTCCTACTGATGTTCATTATCAGGCTGCTCTCAAGGTTCTTCGGTATCTCAAGAACAATCCAGGCCAGGGATTGATGTATGCTGCTGATGCTGAGCTCTGCCTTAATGCGTTTGCCGATGCTGACTGGGCCACTTGCAAGGATACTCGTCGCTCTGTTACTGGTTTCTGTGTTTATCTTGGCTCTTCTCTGATCTCTTGGAACTCAAAGAAGCAGGCTGTTGTGAGTCGTAGCAGTACAGAGGCCGAGTATAGAAGCTTAGCTCTTGTGACGTGTGAGTTGATTTGGTTACAACAGTTACTTCGTGATCTTCATGTTACTATGACTTGTGTACCGAAGCTCTTCTGTGACAACAAATCAGCTCTGCATCTTGCCAACAATCCGGTGTTTCACGAGAGAACGAAACACATCGAGATTGATTGCCATACGGTTCGGGATCAAATCAAAGCTGGACGCCTCAACACTCTTCATGTTTCTTCTGGAAACCAGCTTGCCGATATCTTGACTAAACCTCTTCATCCGGGTCCTTTTCTCTCCATGCTGCAGCGCCTATCTTTGTCAAGTCTCTATCTTCCCGTTGTGAAGTTATCGACTTGAGGGGGGTATATTAGGATGGTTTAGTCATTGGTTTATTTCGGTTATTAGATTTATCGTTGGTTTAAGTTTCCTTTTGCTTAAACCAATCTATATATATAGAAACAGTTGTACAGTGTAAAGATTGAGCTGAATAACAAACTTTCACATTTAACAAACTTCGTCTTCTTCTCTCTTCTCTCCATCGTTGTTGAACTCCGATTTTCAGTTCCAGATCTCATAATCGATCTTATTAGAGTTATATTAAGAGAAAATTGTTCACGATAATTAGAAGAAAACTGAAAACTCTTAACTATGATATTATTGTAACACGTTTCGATAAAATTTTCATACCATGATAACATTACAAGCGTGTCCTGTCCATATTTTTTTGTTATGAAGTAGTACAATCAGCGAGTGGTCGACCTTTAAATGGATACATATATAGTGACTTACCTGAAAGGAGGACAACTTATCTTATGTTGCGAAATTTATAGCATTCTTTTTTTTTTTTTAATAGCATTCTTCTATTAACATCTCTGGTAACTTGGTTGAATGTGCAGATTTTTGTAGGTGTTTGAAGAAAGTAGACTCACCCATTGGTTGAATCTGTTGACACTATGCTGCTAGGCCAGAACTTCGTGGTAAGGTGTGGGAATACTGATCCCAGGAGTGTCTGGAGGCATCTCAGGCAAAACAGCATTTCCGTCAATATAACTCACCACTTGTGCCATGCTTGGCCTGTCCTCTGGGTTGTACTGTACACAGAGTAGCCCAAGCTTCAGTACCATCTCTATCTCTTTGCTGACGTAATCTCCTTCCAATCTAATGTCTCGGGCACCGACCAAGTTACCTCTTTTCGAGCATTGACACACCCAGCTGATTAGATTAAACTCTTCAGGCTTCCCTGGATACTCTATGAACATTCTCCCACATGCAAACTCAAGTAATAAAGCCCCAAATGAATAGACATCGGCTTTGGTTGTTGGCATTCCGGTGATGATTAGCTCGGGAGCCACATACCCTACGCTTCCAAGCATGGGGTTCCTGTTTGTGCCGAATATAGCCAGGCCAAAATCTAGCCGTCCGTTTAGATCCTCATCCAAGAGTACATTCGCGGCTTTAACATCTCTGTGGAGAACGATCTGCTCGTGCAAATAAAGAAGAGCTGAAGCCACTCCCTTGATGATGTGTAACCTTTGGGACCAACTTAGCTTAGGCTTCTCTTCGTTGAACAAGAAATCATCCAGGTTTCCATAAGGCATGTAATCATAGACCAATAGTAATTCACCTTTTCTTCTGCAGTATCCTAAGAGCTGCACAAGGTTCTTGTGCCTTAACTTGCCAATACCAACAATCTGAGAAACAAGGTGCTTCGTATCTTGCTCTGCATCCAATGAAACTCGTTTCACAGCGATATGTGCATTGGACGAGAGCTTTCCTCTGTAGACTGCCCCGTTTGCCTCTGTACCAAGCAACTCGCTCTCTTTGAACCCTTTGGTGGCTTTGTATAGACCTTTGTAAGAAAACCTCTGAGGACTGTAATCTTCCTCCCATTCTTCTCGGACTTCTTCGTACTTGCTGTTGGCATACATTGATCTCAAAGCTGCTCCCATTTCTAGAAATATTTGTCAGTTTTTCTTTTTTTTTTGCAGGTTCTCAAGACAGCTTTTACTCTGTTATCTGAACCAATTTTGTAAATGGCATTGTTGTGTGTTGTTGCAACTTTTTCAAGCCGTCTCCGTTTGGTGAATTTTTGTGTTTGTGGGCAATGAGTTGCCTACCACTTTCTTTCAGGGGGCAAGGTCAACTGTTGTACCAGACCGTCCATTCTCGTTCTTTAGTGGTAATTAATCTATTAAAATTGTATTTAATCATATAGTTGTATTCATAATCTCGAAAGAAGATCTTCATTATCAGTTAAAAAAAATCTTCATTATCAGTTAAATGTTATTTATATTGCACGTTGAACAGATTCATCTGCTTGATATCACCAAGATGAACTCAATTATTTATTTCTGAACGTGAAATATATATATATATATATTTTTTATTATAGAAGTCAACTACAAGAAAAAAATCATGTTTTATTATAGATTTGTTAAATCTCATAATACAACAAAAATATGCCAATACAGATTTAAGAAAGCCACTTTGATCTTTAGTTCGATTGAAGCATCTTCCCATGATTTTCTTCCTTAACAACTGCATTTCAACAAATGAATCAGAATACAAATGCAGGTTCAAATGGTTAAATAAAATTGTTTTAGTTAAAGACAAGAAGAGGAACTCACTTTCATTCGTGTTGGCTAAAAGGGGAGCTTTGTTGTCTGATGAGTTTGAAGAAGGTACCATGTTTGTAGCTCCATCAAATGTACCAGCCTCAGAAGAAGCTTTGCGAGGGCTGATAGCTTTAGATATCACTCGAGAAAGTTCTCTATCGTCTTCCCCAGGCGTAAACTTCTGGCTTATGTATTCCTTCATCGACACGCCTTTGTCCCATACCTGATTACCGTTGCAAAGCAGAAAATGACTAATTCATTTATCCAAATGCGCGGATACAGATGGAGAGGTAACGCTTATAATAAACAAGTTATAGTACCTTAGTGTTGAAGCCAGCAGGTTGGTTAGTTCCTGCGGTGTTGATTGCTGAAACATCCTTTATCTCTGGTTCTGTTGATTCCGGGAAAGCCATATCTTGAATCTTCTTAGTTATAGCGTGAGTAACGTCAGAGACTTTAGCATAAGCAGGTGCTAGCGTCTCTGTTACTGTTTCAGTTACTGTCCTGCTTGGACTAATAGGTTCCCTGTTTGTGTACTCTTTTTGTTGTTGAGCGTCGTGATTGGCTGGGAGAACAGACAAGACATTCGTCTCAGTGATCACAGGAGTTTCCCGGGGATGCTGTCTTGCAGTGGCCTTTAGCTCTTCAGGTGCATTTTTTGATTCATACACTAGAAATATTACGCAAGACCATCCATCAGTCTTAAAGCAATTTATAAAAAGAAAAAAAATATAGTTTGTAAATGCAGATTTGATTTACTTGGGGCTCCAAGATATTCAGGATCTTCTTCTTCTAATTCTCCTTCTTCTATTACTTTATGGTCTTTAGACTTGTCACGTGGTGAAAGTGTGGCATAACCTCCTGCTTCTCTAACTTGGTGCTCTGCGGATCTGCCAAATGGTGGCGACATGGTTGCGTCACCTTCTCCATCATGTCTCCTCTTGCCGCTGAGACTGTGCTGCAGTTTTTTTGCCTTATCCTTCATTTTTGAGAACAAAGATTTCTTATGGTGGGAATGTTCTCCATGATGCTCATTTTCCTTTCTTGGCGAGCCAGTAGGCGACAACTTTGAAGCTTCACCAGCTGGGACAAAAAAGTATGAAAGACCATCAAATAAAATTACCTAAGAAGCAAACAAAGCGGATTTATTGTGAAAGCAGATAATTTCTTGACGAGACTTACATTGGTGACGGTGGCCAACTGTTGAGAAACTAGGGCTTCCTGGTTGATGAACACGAGTTTTTAATGTTTCGAGCTCAGCGACCGGGTCAAGTTGATGCGACATTTGAGAAATATAAACAGTCTTGTAGGTTTTCTGTTTTGGAACTTTGATTCTCAGATGATAAAACAAGATGCATATAAAGACAAGAAAGGATGGTGTGCATGTCCGTGAATCTTTTTCTTTTTTTTTGAACTTTAAGTGAATCTTGTTTATCCGAGGTTCTTGGAGAGACCATAAGTAAATTGCTTAAGAATAGCCATGGCCTCCAATTGAAGAAACATTAAAAAAAAAAAAAAAGAGACAGTCTTCTCCTTAGGTATTGATGTTTTAAGCTGAATAATAGGACTCGCTCGCATCTATAGGGTTTTCTAGAGAAAAAAATGGAAGCACAAAATAGAAAGACACTCCTTAAAGAACTCAAGCAAGACTCGGAACTTCCATGAACGAAAATATTGCTCGTGTGAAAAAGAAAATAGAATACACGAAATTTAGTTTGTTTTTTTAGCTGGATTGTATTATTAAGCTTTAAAGTCAAAGAATTCTAAACAATAAAAATCAACAAAACAACATAGAAAAATGATACATCACTAGAGATCCAAAATAAACTAACACATTTATTTTACGTATGGATAACTAAAGATTTTTCATATAAAAACTTCATATATGCTTCTCGAATAGATGAATCTTAAAAGAGATAACCTCCGTATTAATCCAAAATCACACGCTTCAGAGTGAGTTGAAAACGATTGTCATTCTCTTTTTATTACTCTAGTAGGAACCACCGAGATAAGATAACTCTCTATTTTTCTCTGCTAACAGAGTCAAAGAGATTACCGTTCCATAAAACTCCATGCTGCCTTTCGAAGTAACCAAAGTTTGCAGTAAGAAAACCATCACCATCGAATGAAAAACTATCAACGATTGAAGCCGGTAAGACATGTCCCCACTATCCGCAGTAGATCTGTCAATTACCTTTTCTAAACAGTTCAACTGAACTGGAAGTTTTATCTTTTCAAACCAATTGGAAGATACATATAAAAAGACAATAAAAAACCTTACCAGATTCAAAATAAATTAGTAATAAAACAGCGACTGAAAACAAAACATATTAAAGTAGAGAAGCAAAATGAATTAAACAAGCCGATTTCGGAGCTGGAGAAGCCTTCGATCATCGGCTTGAAACTATAAAAAAAATCTCTCTTTTTTCTCTTGACGGCTAGGGTTTTTTTGTGGATATGAGATTTAGTTGATATACAATTTTAAATAGCTCGGGATCAGTCCAAGCACATATAACTTCAACATATCTTTTCGGTTAATTGTTTCAAAATATTATTAACAAACTTTTTCTTTCACATTTTAACATTTAAATTTATATGTTTATATAATACTATAAAATATGTATTTTCAGTCAAAATTGGGTGATTTGATTTCTTTTTGATATAATCTAATATAAAAGAGAACTACATTGTAGTAGTATAATGGTAGAAGGACTTTCGGTACAAGAAAACATACACATTACTATGACTTTTTACGAGGAAAATTATTGTCATAAAGAGACAACGAGGTAACAAGTTTTCTACATCGGATTTTGTGATTCATCATAAAGTCGACGTAAATTTACGAGTAAACAGTTAAATCTGAAGTAAATTTACGTCGATTTAAAAGAATACTTGTTGCTTTTGTTGTAAAGCTATTGTAAAAGAAGGAGTATTTGACGACAAATATTTCACATCTGTTTAACGACAAACCTACGAGTAAAATTTAGATGGTTAGTGAAATGTGTATTCAGTGAGCTATACCTAATTTGTTTCCTCGTAAATTCCTTGTAAAATAGTTGTTAAAAGTTGTAAATATGTAGTTGTAAATCAGTTGTTAAATTTCATCTACCAATATCGAAAACTTCCTATTAATATGACACTCTTGATCATTTCCAAAATTACACCAAAAGAAGAAAAAAAAATATGAAACTTAAAAAATGTCAAGCAGGCAATATATAAGTTATGGAGTTAGATGTATATGCACAAAGATTTTGACGGGAGAGTGGCAGATGCATTTCTCAACGGGATGGAGATATTCATGTTCCAAGGTGGTTCTACACCGCTCACGCAGAAAAACGGTAAGATGTTTTGTCCTTGTTGGAAATGCAAGAATACAAATTTTACTCGTAGTGAAATTGTATGGAACCATTTAGTAAATAGAAGTTCTACACCAAATTACTATATATAGTTTCAACATGTAGAGGGTTATGGTAGGAATGAAGCTAGTAGTAATTTTGAAAATGTTGGTAATAACGAAAAACCAATTCAATTGCATGATGAAAATGAGGAACCAATGGTAGATTATGATAGGATTCACGACATGGTTGTAGATGCATTTTTAGAAACAATTACAAAAGTAGCTTATGAAACAACTCTTAATGTTGAATGTTTTATGAAATGTTTTATGAAATGTTGGAAGCTGCAAATCAACCAATCTACCTTGATTATTGATAATAGGAATTTTCAAGGGTCCCTAACCAAATGCTGTAGTATAAAAGATTGTCGAACCAATCCTAAGTGATTCTAATGCAAATGGAATGCAAGTCTATGCTTAATCTAAGTGCAACCAATTGAGTGAAGTGAAATGAACAAAAACTAGACTAGAAATGCAATAAAAGAGTGAACTTTTTTTTCTCAATATTAAGCAAGTGGATTCATGGGGCTAGGCATTTGATCTTGGGTGATGTAGATCCAATCTAAAGGTGACAAGCTATCAATCAAGCACTTTCCTTATGCCTAGACACAATACTAAACAAGCTCTATCCCTAGATGAATGTTCATTTGCTAAAGCAACTCAAGCATCAAATCCCTTTGGTTGAATGTTACTAAAGCAATCATGGAGAACAAGTCTACTAGCAATCTTAACACATTTAACAACAAATCTCTTTAGCAAAATGCATTAAAAGCATTGAAGAGTTGGTTCAGGCATTTCATCATACACCTTTCGGGCAGAAAATGCCTAAGGATCTATTTTAGTATGATCAAGACCAAAATAGCATTGAGAACCCTCAACAAGTAAGGAAAGAAGTAGATTTAACACTAAACACCCTAGATCTTCACTAATCACCCTTAATCACCCTAGCACATGAGTCCTAGATAGATTTACTCACTAATAGACATGATTAACCCAAAAACCAAAGATGATTCAAGGTTAAACATGCTTAGTGAACAAGATAATCTAACAAACACAAAGAAAATAAGATGAAAAATGATCAAAGATCCAAACTTTTTTCAAGGTTTACAAATGTGTTTTTGAGAAAAAAAGAGTTCATCCCACAATTCGGATCTAAAAAGTATTTATATGATCCTTTCTAATCCTAATGGGTGATATTAAAAAGTCTAAAAGTCCTTAAAAACATTAAAAATCGCCTAAGATGAAAACAAGCAGCGACCCTCTGTACCCGGGTCACAACCCCGCTCCAGCCGTTTTTCCTCCATTTCTGTGTAAAGCCTAGCGGGGTATGTGCCTCCGCTCTGTCAGGTCACTCTGGATACACAGTGGGGTCGTAACCCCGCTCCGTCACCCCGCTCCAGCATACTGTGTTCGAGTATTGATATGCCTCCAGTAGATTGGTCATAACTCCTCCAATACAGCTCCAAATGACTTGAGACCACTTCCATTAGAAACCTATCTCAATTTCCCATGTCCTCCCAGAAGATGGGCTTCAAAAGATATCTTTAAGGTCTCCATCCATGTTCATCTTTCAACCTTTTGCACCACAAATGTCTCTAAACACTTCCAAAAACTCCATAGCACACTCCAACACCTGATAAAGACTCGTGTATGCAAAATGTAACCTAAAGATGAATAAATCCTCATCTATATGATCAAAATGTACAAGAATGAATGGCTAAAACAATGTAAATATGCATGATATCAATTATAGAAAAGGTCTCCCTAAACTGTCTCTTGCAGCTAGGATGATGAATATTAAAAAAAATCATAATTTACCTGAGAATTGCATGGATGCATGAACTGAGTTGTTTAAAGAGTATTTGCTAGAAGAGAATTTGTCAGTTGAATCTTATTATCAGATTCATAAATTGGTTTATAGTCTTGAGTTGCTTTTGAAGATGATAGATGTTTGCATAGTGTCATGATCCAGATTAATTTAGTTTTAAGTTGTTAGTTTAGGTGGTTAGATTAGGCTTGAAATTATAAAGTTTAGGTTGTTATAGATTGGAATATATAAAGTTCGTTTATTCAATTCTTTTTGAATTAGATGGTTCATAGGAAGCATGCTCCATCACATTATAGTCAGACATTCGGGATAGGAGATCAGGCATGTGATACTTCTTCTTATTCGGGTTGATCTACAGCTCCACGATTTGTTTCGGAGTCTCAGTCGACAGGATCCATTCGTCCACCTCAACTTCATGCGATTCCTCCCTTTGTTCCTCTGTCGGCTCCAGACAGTGGTGCTCTTCCTCTTCCTCCCCTTGCAGGGGGAGTACATCCTGATTTGGAAGTGCTGCCTGATGCACCCTACGTTTATTACACCGTCGAAACCCTTCTCACACAGCCGATAAGAGAAGGTTTAGATAACTTAGACTACGATCTACCATCTGGGACTTACTGATACACATTTCATTATGGTTTAAATAATTTAATTATACACTCTATAAATTAATTGTTATCTTTATTAATTAATGTTATTATTATTTTCAGGTTTGGAACGGACAACCGTATCGGACGGAGTGTATTCTAATTGGACATTGATCCGAGGGCACATTAAGATTACATGGTTCAAATAAATTTTAAATATATATTTAATAATTAATATTGATTAATTTTAGATATATTAATATGCAGCAAAAGTAGAACTGGCCATTGGATGAACGAGAAAGTGAAGGAAAAATTCAACGAGAAGGAGAAGAAGCGCATATGCAATACCGTCTCCAACTGGAAAGTCATTTATGAGCAACAAGACTATGACGCGAGGCCCTCCGGTCTCACAAAGGAGGTATGAGATGGACTCATCAGATATTGGCATTACTCCCACTCCATTCGGACCACCGCACTCCATTTCTCGGATGATGAAGGATGAGAACAGATATTTACTGATGGTCCACAAAACCAGGAAACTACCACATGCCGGTGTACGTCTACAGATGGTTAGTAATTAATGTTCAATTATAATTCTTTCAATAATTTTTATTAACTCGATAAATATTTTATCTAACTTTCTTTTTGGAGTGTTGCAATTGAGTTGGCTACCATTGACTTGGCAACATTTTTGAGGAGGTCTAAATTTTCATTATTTACTTTTCAATTCATAACATCTAATACATTCATAATTACATTTTTAATTATTTATTAACGTTTTTTCATCAAAGTTGTCCATAGAAAAAGGGACGACGCTGGGCATAGAATATGTCAACGATGTTACACAGGTTACATCGTCCTATGCCCAAAAACAGGATGCAAATACTTCTCGTCTGCAGACAGATTTGGACTCCACCCAAGTTCAATTGGTGACCCTCAAAAATCTTTTCAACCTTATAGCGGACGGAAACCCGCAAATGCAGGACATGTTGCGGGTTCGACGGGAGAGACTCCACATTTCACATCCACCGGTCCAAACTGCAGAACGGGAAGCAGCGGACTTGGAGCAACCAACGTCATGGACTTTTTTCAGGATGATGACAACATCCTTATGACGAATTGCTCTGTCTTGATTTATTTGTCGTAAATTTTGCGATGACTTTATGACAAATAGTCTGTTACGACCGACAGTTTATGAAGGTTACGTTATCGTGGTTAGTTCGCCGTAGAGCTCCTTTTACGATGAAGTAACAACAACTATGACCATCATAATAAATATGTTTTCTCGTTGTGTTTGTGTTACTAAGTAACCATGATTTGAAGGATATCTACTACACTTCATCTTGTACCTATGTGGATATGACTTTATGCTTTCGGCCTCATTTTAATATCCAGAGATATTCTCAAGGTAATAAAAATATAATATAAAAATATTTAAAGATAATATATATATTTATTTAATTAGTATCGACATTCTAAAAAGTAAAAGAAAAGTCTGCATTTTCATTAGTGAAATGTAATAAATATATGAACTGTTAACCATAACGAAACTGAATGATTCCTACTTTATATTTATATTATAGTCTAAAGAATGATATGATTGTAAATCCTTTTTTTTATTATTAGTGAGTTTTATTGTAAACCTAATACTATTTATTATGAATACATAATATTAAATACATATAGTAAAACTTTAAAACATGTTTATTAATTTAAATTCTTTTTCATATTTTATATATATGGTTAATTAGTATGTTAATAATAAGTGGGATTAATTTACCTGTTATTTAAATTGTCATTATTAATCTCAATATATAAAAGGGATCGAGGCTGAAAGCTCAACCTATCCACATGGGTCAAAAAACCGACCAATAGGAATACTCTATTTTGACACGTCTTTCTACAAACATTAGAATCGAACCTAAGCTACTGGGTTTAACAAAATTTATATTGGGTCATCTAAACTAAAACTCGCAATCCTTCCAGCTGTTACGACTCTTCCATCTCTTTCATTGCTTCAATATCTAATATCTATGCAAATCTCCATTTAAGTTTAGTTAACACCACCAACTCATCCTTGTTTCATTCAATCCATTAATATCTTCATGAGAGAACCTATATCCTCCCCTGGAATCCACAAACCTAGGCTCTCCGGAAACAAGCGGCCCCAACAACTACTTCAAAGGTGATCATGTAGCTTTTTCGTTTTATATTATAAATTTAAAGATTATTTAATGACATTTATGTTATATTAATATTTTAATTTTCAAAATTTCATTTTATAATTTTATATATTTTATAAAATTAAATTAAATTTTTAATTTTTTAATTTTACATAAATACGGATCTGGCTCGTAAATTCCTCGTAATACTTATTAAGAGTTTACTAGTAAGAATTATAAAATCCTCGTAAGTTTTACTATAGGTGTTTACATAGAAATACTTGTAAATTTCTATGGACGGGTTACGCACATACTGTCGGCAACACTCACTCAACACACTAACACAACCTTATTCTAGACTCTTGACTCTACGACACTAACAACTAGTACCAGTAATTCGTCCTATATGGCCTAGGATCCCAAGTACTAACATCTAATAAACTAAATAAAAATAACATAACTAATCAAATCAATCGGTCAGTCACTCCCTTACCAAGAGTTAACTAACCTCAATCAACAAGATTAACTAAACAAGCAAGCATTAATTAACATTAATAACCAATCAACTCAATCAAACAGTTATCCAAATTGTCCGGCTTCGTGCTACGAAACCATCTTTAAAGATAACGGGAATCCGCACTCAACCATATCAACACACAAGAATAAAAAACATGATGCAATCTAGCCCTAGTCCTAGTCAGGTTATTAACTCAGTCTTACTACCATTTCATCTCAGCTTAGCCCATGCTAAACTGAGTCCGATTCATAAAAATAATAACCCTAAGGACTCTACCAAGCAATAATGAGATTATTTTAATCTATATGCAGATTCGATCTATCCTAAATTCCAAGTGAAATTCAAATAAACCAACTCACAGAACTACCCTAAATTCTAAGTGGAATTCAAACAAGCCAACTCACAGAACTACCCTAAATTCCAAGTGGAATTCAAACAAACCAGCTCACAAAACTACCCTAAATTCCAAGTGGAATTCAAGTGGAATTCAAACAAGCCAACTCACAATGTTCTATGCCTATAAGCAGCTGGTTAATCGAAGAAGACTTAGCCAAAACCCGACCATGACATTTTAAATGGACTGGACTGGACTTATATTGACTTGGACAGAACCTCCCCTGATTCATTCTGGTCTGGACTGAATTCAACACGAGTATAATCTTCCCTAGCTGCTGGACAATTCCTTCGGACTTCTGGAGGAGTATCAAACTTCAGAACTTTGACTACTCTGAAACCGTGGAACTGAAATGATCTTGGACAGCACTTCCACTTGATCATCAAAGAATATGACTAGAGTGGACAGATTGATTTGGGTAGAGCTCTCTCTCTCTCTCTCTCTCTCTCTCTCTCTCTCTCTCTCTCTCTCTCTCTCTCTCTCTCTCTCTCTCTCTCTCTCTCTCTCTCTCTCTCTCTCTCTCTCTCTCTCTCTCTCTCTCTCTCTCTCTCTCTCCACGTTTTTGGAGTGCTTTGGTGTGGAATGGATGATTCAAAACTGAAGGGATGGGCTGGGTATTTATATAAACCATCGGCCATTCATATTGAACCACTCCAGCGCCTGTGTGTCAGCCCGTATGCTTCCGATCGCATGTGCGGCGACACACGGGCGCACACATGTCATCAAGCATGTCTCAGTAACATGTAGTAAGACAACTCCACGTCCAGATGTCTCTCAGCATGGCTGGAGTGCATGACTTTCGACACACGGGTTGCTACATGTCGATCAGCATGCTTCGGTTGCAGATATCGCGACACTTCGTGTTTCTGTGTGTCAAACTGCATGTGATGCTTTCATGCACGGCGGCACCTCGTGCTTGTGTAGACAGATAGGTCATCAGATGATTGACGCCACGTTCTAATCCCTTAGATCAAGCCACCTCGAGCTTATCGATGCATTCAGCTGATTTCGGTCCTTCCGGCATATTTTCGACCCGTGATCAATCCTGAATATTTTTCCGCTCCCGCTCTGATGCGCTGAATATTTTTAATAAACTACAAAGAAATCCTGACCTTGATGGAAAATATTTCCCGAGCCTCCGGCTTCCCCGAGAAATTCTATAATACCGAAATTAGGGGTTTTGCCCAACTTCGGGTTTTTCCGTCGTGCTTGTTTCTCATCCTGATAAATTTTCCTCCTGATTCTGACTTATGATGTCTCTGAAATAATATTTCGCTCATACGAACTTTCGTGGAAAACTTCGTGGTTAAGAAACATCGTGCTTCTAAAACGTCGAGCTTATAAACCGTCGTGCTTCCAAAAATATGATGCTCCCAAAACGTCCGTCTCATCAATCCAACACATTTTCTAACCATGGTCGAGCAGCTTATTAGACTCATGGTTCATCCACGATCAATTCTTTGACCACGTCGTACTTCAAAATTTCTCGATCGGTCTTTATCGCCCGCGATTCAACCACCATGTTAATGTTTGACCAATCTTCCATTTTTCCTGAACCATGTTAAGTTTTAAGTGATAGGAAACTTAAAATTTTCAATCCTCAAAAGCTCAGCTCCAAATTTCTACTTTGTCGATCTCGACCATTTTATCCCTTCATAAGGGTTATCACACTCGGGCCAATCAAGTTTGCGATAAAGCACAATAAAACCAACGAAGCAAGCTTCATGGATTGTATAGCTCAGTTGTTTCTGCAACAAAGTAATGATATAGCATGTATCATTTATGACGAGTCCATGTATTCATGTGAAGCTGCAGCCACAGAGTTCAAGATTCCTAGTGTCATCTTTACCACTACAAGTGCTACAAATCATGTTTCACGATGCATTTTCAGAAAACTCAATGTCGAAAGGTTATTCTCCGACATAGAAGGTGCCCTAAAATAAAGCTCAATGACTCATCTAAGACTAATTGTTTCACTAAACATGGTTTCGTTTTACTTTGCAGATTCAGATGTGCAAGACGAGGTGGTTGAAAATTTGTATCTAATAAGATACAAACACTTACGACCTTCAGGAATTAGGCCATTAAAGCCACATCTGGAACTGCGTAGGGACTAGTCAAGAAAAGAAAAGCTTCCGCTTTCATCATAAACACGTCGAGCTGTCTAGAGAGCTTGTCTATGTCTTGGCTGCAACAGAACTCAAAATTCCAGTTTACCCTTTAGGGCCTCTTCACATTTCAGCTGCAGCGCCTTCTAGTTTATTGAAACAAGACAAAAGCTGCATTGAATGTCTGAACAAGCCGAAAACAAGGTCAGTCATATACATAAGCATGTGAAGCATGGTTAATATGGAAACCAAGGAAGTTGTGGAGATGGCGTAGGGATTGTGTAATAGCAGCCAACCATTCTTATGGGTCATCAGAAATGACTCCATCACTGGTCCTGATTGGATAGAGATATTTCCAGAGGAATTGAGTAAGATTGTGTCAGAAAAAGGATACATTGTGAAATGGGCACCACAGGTAGAAGTGCTTGCACATCTTGCAGTCGGAGGCTCTGGAGCCACTGTGGATGGAACTCAACGCTCGGGGGCATTGTGTAAGAGTTCCAATGATTTGCAGGCTTGGCGAGCAGATGTTAAATGCTATGTATATAGAAAGCATCTGGAGTGTAGGAATTCAACTTGAAAGTGAAGTTGAAAGAGGACAGGTCGAGAGAGCTGTGAAAAGGTTGACTGTGGATGAAGAAGGTGCATGGATGAGAAAAAAAACCATTGCTCTAAATGAGAAGGTCAAAGCTTCTGTGAGAAATGTAAAAAATGGAGGCTCCTCATGTAATGCATTGGATGAGCTCGTCAAGTACTTAGAGAGAAATTAAAAAGCTGCACTTCATGTATTACATCACTGAATGTTTTGATCAAATAAAATTCTTCAAGTACATGGTTTTCTTTAAAATTAAAAAAAAAGAAAGAGAAATTATAATTAAATATGAGTCTCTTTTGGCAGTTTGCCTATAATGGAATTGTTGCATTACAGAAAAAAACAATTTCACATAAAGCCAAAGAAGACAAGAGGATCAAGAAGTAAGAAGCAACTTTGATTTTGTCTCTCGTTACTCTCTAACAAGATAAAGACATGCAACCGCCTTATCGTACTCACATACATCATCCACCACATGCTTGCTTCACATGTGGTGAAGAGAGCCAACAAAACGTGATACGCAGTATCATTGCCCACAAGCCTGAAAATATGATATTTACATGGGAAAGATACTTTATCAATAAAAAAGGAGATTACTTCTTAGATGTTCTTGCAGGAAAGAAAAAAATGGAGGAAAAGCGAGCGAGGAAAAGGCTAGTGTTGGTTCCAGTTCCAGCTCACGGACATTTATCTCCAATGATGCAACTTGCCAATGCTCTTCACTTGAAGGGTTTCTCAATCACTGTTGCTCAGACCAAGTTTAATTACTTTAACCCTCGAGATGACTCCACCGACTTTCAGTTTGTCACCATACCAGAAAGCTTACCGGAGTCTGAGTTCAAGAATCTCGGGCCAATACGGTTTCTGCATAAGCTCAACAAAGAGTGTCAGGTGAGCTTCAAGGACTGTTTGGGTCAGTTGTTGCTACAAAAAGGTAATGAGATCGTATGTGTTTTCTACAACGAGTTCATGTACTTTGCTGAAGCTGCAGCCAAAGAGTTGTATTGAATGGTTGAACAAACGAAAGAAAAACTCTGTGATATTTGTAAGCTTGGGAAGCTTAGCGTTGATGGAAATCAGTGAAGTGATGGAAACAGCTTCGGGGTTATATAGTAGCAACCAACACTTCTTGTGGGTGATTAGGCCAGGGTCAATACGTGGTTCAGAATGGATAGAGTCATTGCCTGAAGAGTTTAGTCATATGGTTTCAGATCGAGGTTACATTGTGAAATGGGCACCACAGAAGGAAGTACTTGCTCATCCTGCAGTAGGAGGGTTTTGGAGCCATTGTGGATGGAACTCGACACTAAAGAGCATCGGGGAAGCAGTTCCAATGATCTGCAAGCCGTTTTCTGGTTATCCAAAGGTGAATGCGAGGTTCTTGGAGTGTGTTTGGAAAATTGGGGTTCAAGTGGAGGGTGATTTAGACAGAGGAGCGGTGGAGAGAGCTGTGAAGAGGTTAATGGTGGGCGAGGAAGGAGAGGAGATGAGGAAGAGAGCCGTAAGTTTGAAGGAGAAACTAAGAGCCTCTGTCAGAAGTGGAGGTTCTTCACACAACTCGCTAGAGGAGTTTGTAAGCTTCTTCAGGACTGTGTAACAAAATTAGAATCTAGTCTCTACATAATTCACCATGCCTTGCCAGTGAAACAGAAGGTTAAAAAAGCTTATGCTAAAGAAACCAATGGATGAATAACTTGTGTTGTATTAAGAAATAAATGTACTTTTTCTATTCTAGAAGAATCTTACTTTTCAACCATAAAATCAAACGGGGGACACTAATGTGATGTGAGGATAAGGTTGTCACTGAATGTGTGATGTATAGAGAATAGTATATTGCTGGAGATTAATGTTTCTTTATAAAAGTATGATCATCTATTGGAGAGGAAAAGGTCTTAGATTATTATCTAAATCTCAAAGTAGAACCATACGTAGCTAAAACCATTAAGATATGTTAGCCAGTAGACATGCTTTTGTTGTAATGTCACTTTCTCCCTTTTGTTCAAAGTTAATTGGTGTTTGGCTCTCTAATCCAATGAAAGGTTAGTACTTAAGAAAATAATAGTTGTCTTAAACAGATGTATATATCGAAAGTAGATAAACATAAACACTGTGTCTGACGCCATCCCAGAAAAAAATAAACAGTTAACAATGCTGAGAAATACGACAAACACTCTCTTGAACATCTTTCTGGGTTGTGACAAGAGAGAGTAAGGAAAGAGACTTACCTCCCATTACAATATATAAACCAGTACATAAAACTAGTCAGAAGTCTTCAAGTATGCATTGTGCTCCAATAATACTCATTGGTCTAGATTCGACATGATATGTTGTCTGATCTCCTATGTAGATAGGCTTAGAAAAAACTCGTAAAAAGAACCTGTAACAATAATCAAGAAAGAACAAGGCCTGTAAAGATGCAGGAGTATTCGAGAACGGTATAACTAAACCTGACCAAACTACCTGAAGACATGGATTTTGCTGAGAGAAACAAAACATAGGGAAGATAAAGCCACTCTTGAGTATTACCAACTCTTTTGCAATTACAAATGATTTACATACAGGAATGGTTTAATTTACCATAAGAAAGAACGTGAAACTATCACTATGGTTGCCATATCTATAAACAAACTAGAAGAATACAGTATTGTGCTACACAATATATGGCTCCAAGAACAGTTTATACTTCCCAAAGATGAATCGACTCTGATTCGTTAGTTCTGTGAAAATTAAAAATGCAGAGAACAAGCCGATTAAAAAAAAAGGCCAAAGGATTTATTGTATACCATTATATATATAGCAAAGACAGAAACTTGATTAGTTTCAATCAAATCGTATGAGAATTATATTAACTGTACTTAAAAGGACAGAAACTTAATCAGTTCCACGAGCAAAAACAAAGCTCACACCTATTCGATTCATTTTAATTCTCATTCGCGCTTCCACCTCCAACAGGAGGATAGGAAGCCACGGATCCAAACTTGTTCTGCTGCATCATATACGGATTTGCAGGTCCACCACCACTTCCATGATGATAAGGATCATGAGCGTGATTCTGGTGATGATATCCTTGCATACCCATATGATGCGCATACACTGGCATCTGCATCATCGGAGGCGGAGGCGGCGGCACTCCCACATGTTCTTGGAAGCTCTGTGGAGGGACAGGGGTTGAGGAGAAGAGCTTGTCCGAAGAAGAGGGACCGTCCGTGGTCAATCCCTGCATCCTTTTGAGGTAGAGCCTGTACTTCTGGAGGTGAGACGCGACGTTCTCTCGAGTCAATCCTTCGACGTTCATAAGCTGCATAATCGTCTTGGGCACGGCGTTTTTAACCCCCAGGTGGGCCACAACATCCACGAATCTCTTGTGCAGCTGCGGGGTCCACACCAAACGCGCCCGTTTCAGTGTCTTCCCATTAGTCAGATCTTCAGTCCCCGAATCTCCTTCTTCTTCATCCTCCTCCGATATTATCTTTTGTTTCTTCGAATCCGATCCGGGACTGCTCGATCCTACTCG